>NW_027038451.1:0-31104 GCF_034236695.1 Oncorhynchus nerka
AGTGGTAGGGAGGCGAGCAGGCCAGAGGTGGATGAACGCAGTGCCCTTGTTTGGAGTGTAGGGCCTGATCAGAGCCTGGAGGTAGTGAGGTGCCGTTCCCCTCACAGCTCCGTAGGCAAGCACCATGGTCTTGTAGCGGATGCGAGCTTCAACTGGAAGCCAGTGGAGAGAGCGGAGGAGCGGGGTGACGTGAGAGAACTTGGGAAGGTTGAACACCAGACGGGCTGCGGCGTTCTGGATGAGTTGTAGGGGTTTAATGGCACAGGCAGGGAGCCCAGCCAACAGCGAGTTGCAGTAATCCAGACGGGAGATGACAAGTGCCTGGATTAGGACCTGCGCCGCTTCCTGTGTGAGGCAGGGTCGTACTCTGCGGATGTTGTAGAGCATGAACCTACAGGAACGGGCCACCGCCTTGATGTTATTTGAGAACGACAGGGTGTTGTCCAGGATCACGCCAAGGTTCTTAGCGCTCTGGGACGAGGACACAATGGAGTTGTCAACCGTGATGGCGAGATCATGGAGCGGGCAGTCCTTCCCGGGAGGAAGAGCAGCTCCGTCTTGCCGAGGTTCAGCTTGAGGTGATGATCCGTCATCCACACTGATATGTCTGCCAGACATGCAGAGATGCGATTCGCCACCTGGTCGTCAGAAGGGGAAAGGAGAAGATTAATTGTGTGTCGTCTGCATAGCAATGATAGGAGAGACCATGTGAGGTTATGACAGAGCCAAGTGACTTGGTGTATAGCGAGAATAGGAGAGGGCCTAGAACAGAGCCCTGGGGGACACCAGTGGTGAGAGCACGTGGTGAGGAGACGGATTCTCGCCACGCCACCTGGTAGGAGCGACCTGTCAGGTAGGACGCAATCCAAGCGTGGGCCGCGCCGGAGATGCCCAACTCGGAGAGGGTGGAGAGGAGGATCTGATGGTTCACAGTATCGAAGGCAGCCGATAGGTCTAGAAGGATGAGAGCAGAGGAGAGAGAGTTAGCTTTAGCAGTGCGGAGCGCCTCCGTGATACAGAGAAGAGCAGTCTCAGTTGAATGACTAGTCTTGAAACCTGACTGATTTGGATCAAGAAGGTCATTCTGAGAGAGATAGCGGGAGAGCTGGCCAAGGACGGCACGTTCAAGAGTTTTGGAGAGAAAAGAAAGAAGGGATACTGGTCTGTAGTTGTTGACATCGGAGGGATCGAGTGTAGGTTTTTTCAGAAGGGTGCAACTCTCGCTCTCTTGAAGACGGGAGGGACGTAGCCAGCGGTCAGGGATGAGTTGATGAGCGAGGTGAGGTAAGGGAGAAGGTCACCGGAGATGGTCTGGAGAAGAGAGGAGGGGATAGGGTCAAGCGGGCAGGTTGTTGGGCGGCCGGCCGTCACAAGGCGCGAGATGTCATCTGGAGAGAGAGGGAGAAAGAGGTCAGAGCACAGGGTAGGGCAGTGTGAGCAGAACCAGCGGTGTCGTTTGACTTAGCAAACGAGGATCGGATGTCGTCGACCTTCTTTTCAAAATGGTTGACGAAGTCATCTGCAGAGAGGGAGGAGGGGGGAGGGGAGGAGGATTCAAGAGGGAGGAGAAGGTGGCAAAGAGCTTCCTAGGGTTAGAGGCAGATGCTTGGAATTTAGAGTGGTAGAAAGTGGCTTTAGCAGCAGAGACAGAGGAGGAAAATGTAGAGAGGAGGGAGTGAAAGGATGCCAGGTCTGCAGGGAGGCGAGTTTTCCTCCATTTCCGCTCGGCTGCCCGGAGCCCTGTTCTGTGAGCTCGCAATGAGTCGTCGAGCCACGGAGGCGGGAGGGAGGACCGAGCCGGCCTGGAGGATAGGGGACATAGAGAGTCAAAGGATGCAGAAAGGGAGGAGAGGAGGGTTGAGGAGGCAGAATCAGGAGATAGGTTGGAGAAGGTTTGAGCAGAGGGAAGAGATGATAGGATGGAAGAGGAGAGAGTAGCGGGGGAGAGAGAGCGAAGGTTGGGACGGCGCGATACCATCCGAGTAGGGGCAGTGTGGGAAGTGTTGGATGAGAGCGAGAGGGAAAAGGATACAAGGTAGTGGTCGGAGACTTGGAGGGAGTTGCAATGAGGTTAGTGGAGGAACAGCATCTAGTAAAGATGAGGTCGAGCGTATTGCCTGCCTTGTGAGTAGGGGGAAGGTGAGAGGGTGAGGTCAAAGAGGAGAGGAGTGGAAAGAAGGAGGCAGAGAGGAATGAGTCAAAGGTAGACGTGGGGAGGTTAAAGTCGCCCAGAACTGTGAGAGGTGAGCCGTCCTCAGGAAAGGAGCTTATCAAGGCATCAAGCTCATTGATGAACTCTCCGAGGGAACCTGGAGGGCGATAAATGATAAGGATGTTAAGCTTGAAAGGGCTGGTAACTGTGACAGCATGGAATTCAAAGGAGGCGATAGACAGATGGGTAAGGGAGAAAGAGAGAATGACCACTTGGGAGAGATGAGGATCCCGGTGCCACCACCCCGCTGACCAGAAGCTCTCGGGGTGTGCGAGAGCACGTGGGCGGACGAAGAGAGAGCAGTAGGAGTAGCGGTGTTGTCTGTGGTGATCCATGTTTCCGTCAGAGCCAAGAAGTCGAGGACTGGAGGGAGACATAGGCTGAGATGAACTCTGCCTTGTTGGCCGCAGATCGGCAGTTCCAGAGGCTACCGGAGACCTGGAACTCCACGTGGGTCGTGCGCGCTGGGACCACCAGATTAGGGTGGCTGCGGCCATGCGGTGTGGAGCGTTTGTATGGTCTGTGCAGAGAGGAGAGAACAGGGATAGACAGACACATAGTTGACAGGCTAGAGAAGAGGCTACGCTAATGCAGAGGAGATTGGAATGACAAGTGGACTACACGTCTCGAATGTTCAGAAAGTTAAGCTTACGTAGCAAGAATCTAATTGACTAAAATGATTAAAATGATAGAGTACTGCTGGGGTAGGCTAGCTGCGTTGTTGACACTACCCTAATCCAAGTCGTACCGTTGAGTGTGAAGTTTCTACAATGCTGCTTATCGGGAGCTAGCTGGCTAGCTAGCAGTGTTGGTTACGTTACGTTGCGTAGGAGAACGACAATAGCTGGCTAGCTAACCTAGAAAATCGCTCTAGACTACACAATTATCTTTGAAACAAAGACGGCTATGTAGCTAGCTATGTAGCTAGCTACGATCAAACAAATCACACCGTTGGGACTGTAATGAAATGAAGTGAAAAAGTGATACTACCTGTGGAGCGAGCGGAATGCGACCGGAATGCGAAAGTTCTATTCAGTAGGCGTTGGCTGGCACTTCGAGGACCACTGGTCCAAGTATACCCCAAAAACTTTAGGTAAAACTCAGCCGGCAGCTGATATTCCCAGGCGGTCTCCCATCCAAGTACTAATTCAGGCCCGACCCTGATTAGCTTCCAGGATCAGACGTGCTCAGGCCGGTGTGGTCGCAAGCGAGAAATTTTTCTTGGTGCACTTGTTAGTGTTTAAATACTGAGAGTTGAGACCAAATCATGGACGCTGGACAGAGTGGAATCAGGTGTATCAAAAGGCCGTTTATTGGTCAAAGATATCTTGTTTTACATCGTGCACGGATCTAGTTCATATAACCCGATGAGGGGTCAGGTGAAAAAGAGGCCTTATACAAAGGTTACATTCATTTTTATGCATATAATAAAGTAGGTGGAGTCTTGTCGCTTTTGGTCTTCTGACTGGTCACAAAGAGTTGGAGGCGGGCCTTGCTCTAGCCAGAGCGGGCCCCATTGGTGCATAGCAGAGTCTTGTTCTCTGAGCTCCCTTTGACCTGGACTGAGATGGGGGTAAGGGTGTGTGTTCATGCAAGAAGGTATTTGTGTGTCAGGAAATCTGATACAGGAGAGCAGAGGGGTCGTGAAAGAAGAGAACAGAGGGGGTCAGTTTTATGGCTGGGTGTATGTGTTCTTGCGATGGAATGTCTTTGTTTCCTGGGGTGGTAAGACAACAGAGCTGAGGGGATAGTGTTAGGGGTAGTGAGCTGGTTCCTATTTTAGCAGGGGTAAGTAAGATGACTTGAGTCAGGCGGTTTGGCTTGGCGCTGTATAATATATAAGCTATGTGTATGAATATTTATATAACACACTATATAAAGTCAAAGTGAGTCTGATTAACAGCTGTTCCATGTTCACCATTTAGATAAGCATCTTAGTGTCACTCAAAAAGTGGAAGAAATTGCATATACTGTAGCCATAATTTGTAGCACAGATTGTTGGATTAAATACAAACTAACCTTGCTTACTTATTTCAAAGCGAGGGCACATATTTCAGCCTTGTGGGAAAAAACGGACAAAGAGTTGAAATTCCACAAGGCAGTGACAAAAAGCTTACAGCACCTGTTATTCCCAGGCGGTCTCCCATCCAAGTACTAACCAGGCCCGACCCTGGTTAGCTTCCGAGATCAGGCGTACTTTAAAAAAATATATATATATATTATGAAAAATCACACTATTTACAACATTCAGTCAATAATAATTAAGGATGAACAATTCACCCTTTTACAAAATCAGAAAAATAATAGAAGAAAAACCATTTAAAACACAATCATTCACTAATTCCAATTAATAATTAAATACAAGTTTCCCATTTGACATTATTTCAATAAAAGTACCCCCCACACAAACAGTTTTTCAAAATTTCTCCACCGTATTAATATATTATCTCTATCCTTTCTAAACTCCTCCTAAAAAGACCTTCCACTCACACATTTTCCTTCATAATGACCTATGTTCCTTCTTAATCTTACAGCGTATCTAGCATGACTTAAAACATAATTAACCAAATTAAAATTCAAAACTTTACTTTTCCCATTTATACCAAAAAGAAAGAATCTCCTCCATTCCACCCCATTAAAAATCTCCTCCCCCCAATGTTTAACTAAAAGCCCCTTTAAAAACTCATGAAAATATTTTAACCTGCTACACTTTTTCAACAAAAAAGTGCATACAATTTTCCACCTCCGTACCACAAATATCACATTCTCTTTTAATATCCCTATTTATTTGATGCAAAACCACATTTGTAAAAATCCTATTATGTTTCAATTTAAAATTATTGTCTTCACACTCTATAGAATTATATTTTACATTTACATTCTTCCATATTGATTTCACATCCATATTTGCAAACACCCTAGACCACACTTTTTCCGAAGCAGGAACTTTTATCTCTTTTAAAATACATTTACTATAATCCATTTTAACTTTTAAACCTGACAAATCATGTTTCTCCCCATTACTTTCATAATATAAACCGGTAAACCCCTCGCTCTTTTAGCCACCTCTTTATTTATTAAAATCACCCACTCCCAGGAATACATTCTAATATTTTCTTATACATATTCTCCACAGTAGTTTTACTTATCTCTTCATCTATTTCAACCACATTATCATATATTGCTTGAAACGGAAGGAACCCAGGAATTACCTCATATGCTATGTCACCTATCTGCTTCATCCCAGTCCTCATAAAATATTTACAAAACAACGTCATATTATTACACTTTATCTTTGGATTTAAAAATATCGGCTGATTTAAAATATTTTCTAAAATGAAATATTTGGTAAAATTGCCCCCAAGCCTCAAAAAGCGTCTTTATAAAACAACGGTATATTTTCTAACATTTCCTGTTTCACACATCAATAAACCATTATCCCCAATCCTCCCAACCTTATTCAAATACTCTTTAAAAACCTTTTCACCCATAATCCAATTCACCATATAAATATTTCATTGCTATTTTCCTTACTCCTTAAATCCACCAACCTCAGCGCCCCCTCCTCATAACCTGCAATCAAAGTCTTAAAGCTATTTTCACCCCCTTCCCGTCCCATAAAAAATCAATCAAAATCTTATTAATTTCAGATAAAACCCAATCTGGCATATCTAAAACATTCACTACATGTATAAAAATTGACATCAATAACAATTACTTTCCCTTTAATTTTAAAAAAACCTCCCCTTCCACATATTTACTACATTACATTACATTTACATTTAAGTCATTTAGCAGACGCTCTTATCCAGAGCTTAATTTATTAAATTGGTGCTTTCACCTTATGACATCCAGTGGAACAGCCATACTTTACAATAGTGCATCTAGGTCTTTTAGGGGGGAGGGGGTGGGAGAAGGATTACTTATCCTATCCTAGGTATTCCTTAAAGAGGTGGGGTTTCAGGTGTCTCCGGAAGGTGGTGATTGACTCGCTGTCCTGGCGTCGTGAGGGAGTTTGTCTCCATTCATTGGGGGCCAGAGCAGCGAACAGTTTTGACTGGGCTGAGCGGGAACTGTACTCCTCAGTGGTAGGGAGGCGAGCAGGCCAGAGGTGGATGAACGCAGTGCCCTTGTTTGGGTGTAGGGCCTGATCAGAGCCTGGAGGTACTGAGGTGCCGTTCCCCTCACAGCTCCGTAGGCAAGCACCATGGTCTTGTAGCGGATGCGAGCTTCAACTGGAAGCCAGTGAGAGAGAGCGGAGGAGCGGGTGACGTGAGAGAACTTGGGAAGGTTGAACACCAGACGGGCTGCGGCGTTCTGGATGAGTTGTAGGGGTTTAATGGCACAGGCAGGGAGCCCAGCCAACAGCGAGTTGCAGTAATCCAGACGGGAGATGACAAGTGCCTGATTAGGACCTGCGCCGCTTCCTGTGTGAGGCAGGGTCGTATCTCTTGCGGATGTTGTAGAGCATGAACCTACAGGAACGGGCCACCGCCTTGATGTTATTTGAGAACGACAGGGTGTTGTCCAGGATCACGCCAAGGTTCTTAGCGCTCTGGGACGAGGACACAATGGAGTTGTCAACCGTGATGGCGAGATCATGGAACGGGCAGTCCTTCCCCGGGAGGAAGAGCAGCTCCGTCTTGCCGAGGTTCAGCTTGAGGTGATGATCCGTCATCCACACTGATATGTCTGCCAGACATGCAGAGATGCGATTCGCCACCTGGTCGTCAGAAGGGGGAAAGGAGAAGATTAATTGTGTGTCGCCTGCATAGCAATGATAGGAGAGACCATGTGAGGTTATGACAGAGCCAAGTGACTTGGTGTATAGCGAGAATAGGAGAGGGCCTAGAACAGAGCCCTGGGGGACACCAGTGGTGAGAGCACGTGGTGAGGAGACTGTTCTCGCCACGCCACCTGGTAGGAGCGACCTGTCAGGTAGGACGCAACTAGCGTGGTCAAGGCCGAGGAGATGCCCAACTCGGAGAGGGTGGAGAGGAGGATCTGATGGTTCACAGTATCGAAGGCAGCCGATAGGTCTAGAAGGATGAGAGCAGAAGAGAGAGAGTTAGCTTTAGCAGTGCGGAGCTCCTCCCGTGATACAGAGAAGAGCAGTCTCAGTTGAATGACTAGTCTTGAAACCTGACTGATTTGGATCAAGAAGGTCATTCTGAGAGATAGCGGAGAGCTGGCCAAGGACGGCACGTTCAAGAGTTTTGGAGAGAAAAGAAAGAAGGGATACTGGTCTGTAGTTGTTGACATCGGAGGGATCGAGTGTAGGTTTTTTCAGAAGGGGTGCTGCAGCCCTGTCTCTTGAAGACGGGAGGGACGTAGCCAGCGGTCAGGGATGAGTTGATGAGCGAGGTGAGGTAAAGGAGAAGGTCACCTGGAGATGGTCTGGAGAAGAGAGGAGGGGATAGGGTCAAGCGGGCAGGTTGTTGGGCGGCCGGCCGTCACAAGACGCGAGATGTCATCTGGAGAGAGAGGGGAGAAAAGAGGTCAGAGCACAGGGTAGGCAGTGTGAGCAGAATCTTGGCCGGTGTCGTTTGACTTAGCAAACGAGGATCGGATGTCGTCGACCTTCTTTTCAAAATGGTTGACGAAGTCATCTGCAGAGAGGGAGGAGGGGGGTGGAGGGGGATTCAGGAGGGAGGAGAAGGTGGCAAAGAGCTTCCTAGGGTTAGAGGCATGTCCTTGTCCTGTGTTAGTTTACCAAGTATAGGCTGTTTGGTTTTCGTTATGTTCATTGTGTTTGTGTTTAGTGTGTTTTTTCATTAAACATGAATTGTAACTACACGCCGCATTTTGGTCCGTCTTTCCTTCACCACAAGAGAACCATTACAGAATCACCCACCGCAACGGGACCAAGCGGGCGTGGCAACAGCAGGAACAGCGCGACAAGAATTTCTGGACTTGGGAGGAAATCCTCGGACGGGAGAGGACCATGGGCTAAAAACCAGGAGTGTAGCCGCCCAAGGTGCAGCAGGAGAAACATAAGGATTTATGGACATGGGAGCACGAACTGGACAGTGAAGGACCCTGGGCTCAGCTCTGAGAATATCGCCGCCCCAAGGAAGAACTGGAGGTGGCGAAAGTCGGAGAGGCGCTGCTATGAGGAGGCAGCACGGGGCGACGCGGATGGAAGCCTGAGAGTCAGCCCCAAAAATGTTTTGGGAGGTTCACAGGAGTATGGCTATGCCAGGTAGGAGACCTGCGCAAACTCCTGTGCTTACCGGGGGCTAGAGAGACCGGGCAGGCACCATGTTATGCAGTGGTGCGCACGGTGTCCCCAGTGCAGGGGTGCATAGCCCGGTGCGGTATATTCCAGCTCTGCGATCGGCCGGGCTAGAGTGAGCATCAAGCCAAGTGCCATGAAGCCGGCTCTACGCATCTGGTCTCCAGTGCGTCTCCTTGGGCCGGCTTACATGGCACCAGCCTTGCGCTCGGTGTCTCCGGTTCGCCTGCATAGCCCAGTGCGGGCTATTCACCTCGCCGCACTGGCAGGGGCGACCGAGAAAGTATTCAACCAGGTAAGGTTGGGCAGGCTCGGTGCTCAAGAGCTCCAGTGCGCCTGCACGGTCCGGTCTATCCAGTACCACATCCACACCCAGCCCTCCAGGAGCAGCTCCCCGCACCGGGCTTCCTGTGCGTGTTCTCGGTCCAGTACCACCAGTGCCAGCACCACGCATCAGGCCTACAGTGCGCCTCACTTCTCCAGCGCTGTCAAAGCCTTCCTCCTCTCCTGCGCTGTCGGAGTCTCCCGCCTGTTCAGCGCTACCAGAGCCTTCCGCCTCTACAGCGCTGTCGGAGTCTCCTGCCTGTTTAGCGCAGCCAGAGCTGCCAGTCTGCATGGAGCAGCCAGAGCTGTCAGTATTCATGCAACAGCCGGAGCTGCCAGTCTGCATAGAGCTGCCAGTCTGCAAGGAGCTGCCAGTCTGCACGGAGCCGCCAGTCTGTAAGAAGCCGCCAGAGCTGTCAGCCTACATGGAGCAGCCAGAGCCGCCAGTCAGCGTGGGGCAGCCAGAGCCGCCAGTCAGCGTGGAGCAGCCAGAGCCGCCAGTCAGCGTGGAGCAGCCAGATCCGTCAGTCTGCCAGGTTCCGCCAGTCAGCCAGACTCTTCCAGATCCGCCAGTCAGCCAGACTCTTCCAGATCCGCCAGTCAGCCAGACTCTTCCAGATCCGCCAGTCAGCCAGACTCTTCCAGATCCGCCAGTCAACCAGACTCTTCCAGATCCGCCAGTCAGCCAGGATCTGCCAGAACCGCCATCCAGCCAGGATCTGCCGGATTCAGCTACCTGCCTGAGCTTCCTCTGTGCTGAGCTTCCTCTGTGCCGAGCTTCCTCTCGGTGCCGAGCTTCCTCAGTCTCCGAGCTTGCCCTCGGTCCCGAGCTTGCTTCTCAGTCCCGATCTGCTTCTCAGTCCAGTGGGGTTCTGGGTGAGGGACTACTAGGCCATGGTCGGGGCGGCGAGGGTGGACTATCCAAGGAAGCGAGGAGGAGGGACTAAGACAGTGATTGAGTGGGGTCCACGTCCCGCGCCGCCACCATGGACAGACGCCCACCCGGACCTCCCTATTGCTTTCAGGTGCGTCTCGGGAGTCCGTGACCTTAGGGGGGTTCTGTCACGCCCTGGTCAAGTATTTTGTGTTTCTTCATTTATTTGGTCAGGCCAGGGTGTGACATGGGTTTTATTGTGGTGTGTTTTGTCTTAGGGTTTTGTGGGGTGTTGGGTGTGTGGCTTAGTGGGGTTATCTAGCAAAGTCTATGGCTGTCTGGGGTGGTTCTCAATCAGAGGCAGGTGTGTATCGTTGTCTCTGATTGCCGTGTTTTGTGGGTGATTGTCCTTAGTGTCCTGATGTCCTTGTTCTGTGTTAGTTTACACAAGTATAGGCTGTTTCGGTTTTCGTTACGTTTATTGTTTTGTAGTGTTTGTGTTTTTAGTGTGTTTTTTTCATTAAACATGAATCGTAATCTACACGCCGCATTTTGGTCCGACTTTCCTTCACCACAAGAGAACCGTTACAATATCAGAATTCTTCATTTTACTATTCTTTGAAATTTTTCCATTGTTCTTAAACCGTTTGCATTGATTGACATAAAATTAACCATTCCAATAAATAGTAAAAATAATAAATATTTTCTCATTTACCTCTATCTGTCATGTTTTCTTCCTTTTCTGTCCTTTTTCACCTCCGCCGCCGCTTTCCTCTTCCTGTAGCCTCCCCATTTTCTGTCAATCTGTTCCATGTCATCTGAATCTGAAATTGATTCTAAATCCATCTCTTCCAAGAAACTTAAACTCTTCTTTCCAGTGCCTGTTGTGCTTCCTGTATCCATTTGTGTCTCCTGTATTATTGTCAGCATCCCACTCCCCTCGACTTCACCTTCTTCCGAGGCACCCACATAGCCGAGGTCCCTCCAAAATCTGTGAGTCCCCAGTTCCTCCAACCAGCCCACTCCCCCTCCTCCTGAAAACTCCCTCTTCTTATTTCTGAGTCCATACTGCTCCCTATTTCATTCATCTTCTGTTCGATCTTCTCCCTTCTTGCGCTCTCCGTCTCTACACCCCCTCCATCACGTCCTCTCCTCCATCATCTTCTTCTGGTCTCGGTGATACATCAGTCTCCACAAAAAGATCCTGGCTCCTCTCCTCATTCACAACCTCTCCACAGTTGCACTCTGTCAGTTCTCATGCGACATCCTTTGCAAAATGCCCTTTCCTTTCCACCTACACATTCTCTGCATAATGCCCTTGCTTCCCACACTTATAACATTTGAATTCAGGGCAGTCCTTCAAAATATGACCAGGCTGAATACAAAGCCTACAGACTCTGACCTGCTTATCATGAATAACTCCCAGTACTCTCCTCCTTCAAGTGTGTCAAACTTTGTAGAGTACGGCAATGATTTCAGTGTCAGTAAATTTCACTTTGCAGTATCTCGTGCCATCTGCTATCTCCGTCCCCTGGCCAAACTCTCCTCCTGATTTCAGAGACTGCTGATACACCCCAGCTACATAGCTTGGCCAATATAGCGTTGTCTTCCATATACACAGGCAAATTCATGAGAGACTATAAGTTCATTGAAACCATGTCTCTTGCCATAATTCTTGTTTCTTTAATCATAAAGCCATCCATTAAGCGCTCTTTTCCATTTCTCATCGTGACCTCGTACTTTCTTTCTCCTTTTACTACATCCCACCACCTTGCCACACACCTCTTTAATCGCACGTAGTAACTCCATCGTCGTGACCCTATCTTCTCCCATCAACTCCACTGCCACCGTAAATTCTTTACCATATTTCATCTCCTTCATCTCCATTTTTCTTCCGTTGAGCATTTTCTTTGTCCATTCCATTAGCCATTGCCATGTTGTCCATCATAGTAAAGAAAGTTAAAACCCAAAAAACTCTCCCCCAAGCAGCAAAACTGCAAAGGGGGAAAAAACGAACCAAACTTAAACTTGTTCAAATGCAAAAATCGAAATTATACTTCAAAAAACGATGAAAATAACCAAAAAAACACTCACTCACGACTTAATTACCAACACCTATCTCACTTTCCAAACAGGAAGTGCTCACTCAGGCCGGTATAGTCGTAAGCGAGATCTCTTGGTGCACTATATAAAGTCAAAGTGAGTCTGATTAACAGCTGTTGCATGTTCAGCATTTAGATAAGCATCTTTGTGTCACTCAAAGTGGAAGAAATTGCATATACTGTAGCCATAATTTGTAGCACGGATTTTTGGATGAAATACAAACTAACCTTGCTTACTTATTTCAAAGCGAGGGCACATATTTCAGCCACGAGGATCGCCCTCCAACTCCACATCGTCTAGGCTTGAGCTTATCCCTCCATCCTTGGGTGCCTCCCTTCCTTCAGTACAAGGCTCCGTCTCCACTTCATCCTCCGACTGCCTCTGCCCTCAGTCTCTCCCTGGGACTGCTCACTCATGCCGATCTCCTCCCCTGCTTCCTCCACGACACTATTTGTGCTGAAACCCTGTGATGCCAATTCCTGAGCACCTTCCCCGTGGGGACAGGAGCACTGCGCTACACCCCTCCCCCGCATCCAACACAACCTCGCTCTCTCCTCCCATTGCACTCCCCGTGCGTAATGCCCCTGCTCACCACACTTATGACATGCGAAATCAGGGCACTCTCGCAGCACGCCCTGGCTGGATACACAGCCTACAGACCTTGACCTGCCGATCGTGTATTACTCTGAAGTACTCAGCCAAATATGGCAACGAGCGCACAGTGTCTGTGAATCTAACTTACAGAAGCGCATCCCGTCAGCAATGTCCGTCCCCGGCCAGTAGCGCCTTTTCACCAGCGATATAGCAGACACACCCCATGCTCTTAGCCGTTCTGTGATGTCCTCGTCTGTAATATATACTGGGAGGTTTAAGAAGAATACAACCATCTCATCCAGCGATAAATCCTTTGCCATGATTCGACAGCTCCGGATTTTAAATCCATCCATCAGTTTTTCTTCCTCTCGCACTTGACAGCGTCACTTCATATCGCTTTTCATCTTTGACCCGACAGCCACAGACCAGTCCACAAACTAATTTAATCCCTCTCAATACCTCCATCATTGTAATCTTCTCCTCTCCCATTATTTCAACAGCTACTGTTAAGTTATTTTCTTATTTTTGCGCCTGTCTTGCTGCAACGCCATTATCCATGTTGCCTTTGTTCGTAGTCTTTTTTTCCACCGTTGTTCAAAGCCATTGTATCCATCCGAATAACGACAGGAGAAAGTCCCCCCAAACAGCAATATGCTGCCGGGGAACAACCACAAACTATAAATCTAACTTAATCCATTTACAAAAAGAAATTGTACTTCAAATAGCTACAAACTCTCTAGAGCAAACTCTAAGCGCAATCACTCACACCTGTGTCAATTACCCATCAACAGGTGCGTACTCAGGCCGTGTGGTCGTAAGCGAGAAACTATCTCTTGGTGCACTATATAAAGTCAAAGTGAGTCTGATTTAACAGCTGTTGCATGTTCACCATTTAGATAAGCATCTTTGTGTCACTCAAAATGTGGAAGAAATTGCATATACTGTAGCCATAATTTGTAGCACAGATTGTTGGATGAAATACAAACTAACATTGCTTACTTATTTCCAAAGCATGGCACATATTTCAGCCTTGTGGGAAAAAACAGGCAAAGAGTTGTATTTCCACAAGGCAGTGACAAAGCTTACAGCACCTGGTATTCCCAGGCGGTCTCCCATCCAAGTACTAACCAGGCCCAACCCTGCTAAGCTTCCGAGATCAGACGAGTTCAGGCGTACTCAGGCCGGTGTGGTCGAAGCGAGAAACTCTTGGTTTCATCTCTTGGGCACTATATAAAATCAAAGTGAGTGTGATTAACAGCTGTTGCATGTTCACCATGTAGATAAGCATCTTTGTGTCACTCAAAAAGTGGAAGAAATTGCATATACTGTAGCCATAATTTGTAGCACAGATTGTTGGATGAAATACAAACTAACCTTGCTTACTTATTTCAAAGCGAATAAAGGCTATGCTGCTACGGTGTGTGATGTCATCTATAATAATGACATAAAGGCTATGCTGCTACGTGCTACGGTGTGGGATGTCATCTATAATAATGACATAAAGGCTATGCTGCTACGGTGTGTGATGTCATCTATAATAATGACATAAAGGCTATGCTGCTACGGTGTGTGATGTCATCTATAATCATGACATAAAGGCTATGCTGCTACGTGCTACGGTGTGTGATGTCATCTATAATCATGACATAAAGGCTATGCTGCTACGTGCTACGGTGTGTGATGTCATCTATAATAATGACATAAAGGCTATGCTGCTGATTACGGTGGGGGATGTCATCTATAATAATGACATAAAGGCTATGCTGCTATGGTGTGGGATGTCATCTAAAATAATGACATAAGGCTAAGGTCATCTATAATAATGACATTGCTGTACGGTGTGATGTCATCTATAATAATGACATAAAGGCTATGCTGCTACGGTGTGATGTCATCTATAATAATGACATTAAGGCTATGCTGCTATTTATGTGATGTCATCTAAAATAATGACATTAAGGTGGGATGTCATCTATAATAATGACATAAGGCTAGGCTACGGTGTGTGATGTCATCTATAATAATGACATAAAGGCTATGCTGCTACGTGCTCACGGTGTGTGATGTCATCTATATAATGACATAAAGGCTATGCTGCTACGGTGGGGATGTCATCTATAATAATGACATAAAGGCTTGACGGTGTGTGATGTCATCTATAATAATGACATTAAGGCTATGCTGAGTGTGTGATGTCATCTATAATAATGACATTAAGGCTATGCTGCGGTGTGTGATGTCATCTATAATAATGACATTAAGGCTATGCTGCTGGTGTGTCACGTCATCTATAATATTGACATAAAGGCTATGCTGCTACGGTGTGTGATGTCATCTATAATAATGACATTAAGGCTATGCTGCTACGGTGTGTGATGTCATCTATAATAATGACATTAAGGCTATGCTGCGGGGTGTGTGATGTCATCTATAATAATGACATTAAGGCTATGCTGGGTGTCACGTCATCTATAATAATGACATTAAGGCTATGCTGCTACGGTGTGGGATGTCATCTATAATAATGACATTAAGGCTATGCTGCTTTCACGGTGTGGGATGTCATCTATAATAATGACATTAAGGCTATGCTGCTACGGTGTGTGTGATGTCATCTATAATAATGACATTAGGCTATGCTGCTACGGTGTTGGATGTAATCTATAATATTGACATAAAGGCTATGCTGCCGGTGTGGGATGTCATCTATAATAATGACATAAAGGCTATGCTGCTCACGGTGTTGGATGTCATCTATAATAATGACATTAAGGCTATGCTGCCATGGTGTGGGATGTCATCTATAATAATGTGGCTGTTCTAAATTCTGTGTTGTTCAAAGCCTTGAGTAATGAACCTATTTTTGAGACAATTGGCTGGTAGCGTCAATGCTTCAGGAAGCTTTGTTTCCCCATCATGGAATATATCTATTTTTGGATGTTGTGGATTTTCCCTGCCATCATTCTGTAGGTCTCTGCTCTTCTGATCTGTAGTCATGTTTTAGTTGGGTTTTTGTTAGTTGGGTTCTAACTGGTCTCCATTAGTTGGGCTCCAGCTTGCTGACCATAGTGTCACGAACCGGCTCAAGACCGTGACAAAAAGTGAGACAACGTGGAGATAAAGAATAACAAAATATATTTATTAACTGAAGTAAAGTAAATACAATTAACACGGGTGTATTTAGTCAGTAGTGTAAGTGATTGGTCGTGTGTATACATGATAATGAGGGATGTTGAACACTGCCAACGCAAACAACCAAAATAGCCATAAAAAATGGCACAACCAAAATCTGTCTGTGTCTGCATGGAGAGAGAGAGTCTCCTCAATGAATGGGGAAGAGGTGCATTCATCTGGGGACACACCCGAGTCCTGGTGTGTCCCATTTCACCTCGGCTCCGCCCCACCGACATCCTATTAAGGAAAATAAGAGCAAAGAGAAAGAATTCGGCAGACAGAGTGGGAGGGTTGTCACAGCAGTCTGATGATATACAGGGCCTGGGGATGCAGTTAGGTTTGTATGCAGTCTGATGATATACCAGGGACTGGGGATGCAGTTAGGGTTTTGTATGCAGTCTGATGATATACTCAGGAACTGGGGATGCAGTTAGGTTTGTATGCAGTCTGATGATATACCAGGGCCTGGGGATGCAGTTAGGTTTGTATGCAGTCTGATGATATACCAGGGACTGGGGATGCAGTTAGTTTGTATGCAGTCTGATGATATACCAGGGACTGGGGATGCAAAGTTAGGGTTTGTATGCCCAGTCTGATGATATACCAGGGACTGAGGATGCACAAGTTTTTGAACGAATGTAGCAGCATGCTACTGAAATTCTATACTTGAAAATGTTGTTCTGTACTATAGGAATTGATGTTATAATGTTAAGCTACGTTTTAAAATGGGTGGTTAAAGCCCTGAATGCTGATTGGCTGGCAGCTGTGGTATATGAGGCCGTATACCATAGGTATGACAAAAACATGTATTTTTACTGTTCAAATTCGTTGGCAACCATTTTATAATTTGCAATAAGCCACCTCGGGTTTTTGTGATATAGGCCAATATACCACTGCTGTGGGTCTGTATCCAGGCACTCTGCGTTGTGCATAAGGACAGTATTTAACCATGCTATATTTGTCACGATCATCTTATGGAGTAGACCAAAGCGCCAGCGTGGTGTGAATCCATCATTTTATTGAATGATGAAGAACACTTAAACAAAACGAACGTGACGCTATGACAACGAGTGCAGACACAGGCAAATCTTTTCACATAGAAAAATAACTCACGAAATACCCAAAGACGATGGCTGCCTAAATATGTTTCCCAATCAGAGACAACAACGATAAACAGCTGCCTCTAATTGAGAACCAATCTAGGCAAACATAGACATACATAAACACCTAGAATGTAAACAACCCCATAAACCTACAAAAACCTTAGACAGTACAAAAACACATACATCACCCATGTCACACCCTGACCTAACCAAAATATATAAAGAAAACAAAGAGTACTCAGGTCAGGGCGTGGAGTTGGCCATATACCACACTTCCTCGGGTCTTATTGCTTAACTGTAACATGTGTATACCATCAGAGTCCCCACCACAAAATCATAACTTAATTGTCTCACAGAATGGCAAACAAGTTATAAATGAAATGTTTGACGTATGTCTATTGTAGACCTTGCATGGAGTGTGTATACACGCAAAAAGCAGATTTTAAATAATGTTGAGAAATACAGAAAATAACACACATTATTGACCTGAAAATGTTTTTGGGAGACTGAACATATTAGCAAAAGGAGAATTGTTTTGGGAGACTGAACATATTAGGCAAAAGGACAAGCGTTTTGGGAGACTGAACATATTAGCAAACGGACAAGCCGTTTGGGGAGACTGAACATATTAGCAAACGGACAAGCATTTTGGGGAGACTGAACATATTAGCAAACGGACAAGCGTTTTGGGAGACTGAACATATTAGTAAATGTTTGTTAGTTGAAAAAACATATTAGCAAACGGACAAGCGTTTTGGGGAGACTTGAACATATTAGTAAATGTTGGTTAGTTGACAAAAACATGGGCAAAATAGCCATTTGAAGGAAAGGCTGAACTACAGAATGATCATTTTAGAAAAGATAGTCATTATTACTTTAGAGATGAAGTGGGACACCAACAAAACGTTATTAACATTGGATCAAATGCAGCCTGAGAAATAGTACTATATATTATTATAGAGCTCTGATCAGCTATAAACATGACAATATATATTATAGAGCTCTGCTCATCCTAAAACATGACATTATCTATTATTTATAGAGCTCTGCTCAGCCTAAAAGACATGACATTATCTATTATTATAGAGTTCTGTAGCCTAAATCACATTCCATGAGAAATTAGATTTGGAGCTCTAAATCATTTGTTTTTTAAATTTCAAGTTTATTTTTAATGATAGAAATTGCCAGAAAACTAACCTCAGGTTATTGAGGGATCTATTCAGATTAAACCTCATAGGAAGACAATTTTATTTAATGCAGGTTTCATTCAATTCTCTCTGTTTAACTAAATAATCTGTTTGTCTTTGGCAGGAGAGAGACCTGACTCTGACAGCGGGAAAGAGTTCTCAGAGAAACAGACCTGGAGACGCCTAACCAACAAATCAAATCAAATCAAATTTTATTTGTCACATACACATCAGTTCGCAGATGTTAATGCGAGTGTAGCGAAATGATTGTGCTTCTAGTTCCGACAATGCAGTGATAACCAACAAGTAATCTAACTAACAATTCCAAAAACTACTGTCTTATACACAGTGTAAGGGGATAAGGAATATGTACATAAGGATATATGAATGAGTGATGGTACAGAGCAGCATACAGTAGATGGTATCGAGTACAGTATATACATATGAGATGAGTATGTAGACAAAGTAAACAAAGTGGCATAGTTAAAGTGGCTAGTGACATAAGGATGCAGTCGATGATCTAGAGTACAGTATATACATATGCATATGAGATGAATAATGTAGGGTGCAGTAACATTATATAAGGTAGCATTGTTTAAAGTGGCTAGTGATATATTTACATCATTTCCCATCAATTCCCATTATTAAAGTGGCTGGAGTTGGGTCAGTGTCAATGACAGTGTGTTGGCAGCAGCCACTCAATGTTAGTGGTGGCTGTTTAACAGTCTGATGGCCTTGAGATAGAAGCTGTTTTTCAGTCTCTCGGTCCCAGCTTTGATGCACCTGTACTGACCTCGCCTTCTGGATGATAGCGGGTGAACAGGCAGTGGTTCCTGGGTGGTTGATGTCCTTGATGATCTTTATGGCCTTCCTGTAACATCGGGTGGTGTAGGTGTCCTGGAGGGCAGGTAGTTTGCCCTCGGTGATGCGTTGTGCAGACCTCACTACCCTCTGAGAGCCTTACGGTTGAGGGCGGAGCAGTTGCCGTACTCAGGCGGTGATACAGCCCGCCAGGATGCTCCTCGATTGTGCATCTGTAGAAGTTTGTGAGTGCTTTTGGTGACAAGCCAAATTTCTTCAGCCTCCTGAGGTTGAAGAGGCGCTGCTGCGCTTCTTCACTTACGCTGTCAGTGTGAGTGGACCAATTCAGTTTGTCTGTGATGTGTATGCCGAGGAACTTAAAACTTGCTACCCTCTCCACTACTGATCCATCGATGGAGATAGGGGGTGTTCCCTCTGCTGTTTCTGAAGTCCACAATCATGTTCCTGAACACCACTGCTCCCACTGTGGAAAGAGTTTTAGGTGGTTTGGGAGCCTGGAAAACTCATGAGAGAATACAAACAGGAGAAAGCCCTACCACTGTTCCCACTGTGGAAAGAATTTTACTCAGTTAGGGCCCTGGTTGGGCATGAGAGAACACACACGGGAGAGAAGCCTTATCACTGTTCTCACTGTGGAAACAGTTTTAGGTGGTTAGTGAGCCTGAAAACGCATGAGAGAATACACACACAGGAGAAAAGCCTTTCCAATGTTCCCAGTGTATAAAGGGTTTTAGGTGGTCAGGGAGTCTGAAAAAGCAGGTGAGAAAACACAGGAGAAAAGCCTTTCCAACATACTAATATACAGGAGGAGAAGACATACCACTGCCCTCATTGTGAAAAGACATTTACCCAGTCCGAGGACCTGAAATCACATGAGAGAATCGAGAGGCTGTGTTCTGACTTGTGTTTTGACTGAGAATTTGTGGTTTTGTTTGGGACTGTCAGACTTGAGTTTACTTTTTGTAAAGTTAATTAATCGATTAATCCATTGTTTGAAAGGGTTACAAATACACTGAAAACATCCAAAATACGTTCTGTATTCCACTACAATCTACAATGCCATGTAAAACAAGATGACATGGAGGTTAAATAAAGTGTGCTTTATCAATGTAACATATTGTGACCTGTCCACTGTGGGGCTACAGGTCAAACAGGGAAATGGTTCACATCGTTGTCTGTATACCGCTGCAATGTACAACGCCATGTAATGGTGAATGTACACTAGATAAATAGCGGTAAATTGCTGTGTGCCGCTTAGGCCGCCCGTTGTGACTCCGTCAAGAATTCAGCAGAGCAAGTTTGTATGAAGGTCTGGTTATTAAATGGGTTCATAGTTCAATAGTAATATCCTCTAAAACACTCTGGTGACAAACTTTGCTGCCCTGTTTCCAATTGTCTACATGGCTGGGAGAACCTATTCAAGTAAGTAAGTAAATAGAAAAAAGCGATGTATTATTAGTTAACTAGCTACAGTCCCTGCCAACTCAAATGAGCTGTTAAATGAGCTCTCTATCCAACTTCAAATACTGTATAGATAGATAGCTGTCACGCCCTGACCTTAGTATTCTTTGTTTTCTTTATTGTTTTGGTTCCGGATCCGCCAGTCTCCCTCCAATCCAGAGGCGCCAGTCTCCCTCCAATCCCGACCATCAGTCCAGTGGCGTCCTCTAGTCCGTGGTCGGCCGTGAGGGTTCCCGCTCCAGAGACATTAAGTAAGGGTGAAGTGGAGCGGGGTCCACGTCCCGAGCCAGAACCGCCACCTCGGAGTCATGCCCACCCACACCCTCCCATATAGGTTTAGGTGTGCGGCCGGGAGTCCACATCTTTGGGGGGGGAGTACTGTCACGCCCTGTATTCTTTGTTTTCTTTATTGTTTTGATTAGGTCAGGTGTGACATGGGTGATGTATGTGTTTTTGTACTATCTAGGGTTTTGTAGGTTTATGGGGTTGTGTACTATCTAAGTGTTTATGTATGTCTATGGTTGCCTAGATTGGTTCTCAATTAGAGGCAGCTGTTTATCGTTGTCTCTGATTGGGAACCACATTTAGGCAGCCATCTTCTTTGGGTATTTCGTGGGTTATTATCTATATCTAGTTGCCTGTGTCTGCACTAGTTTTATATAGCGGCACGTTCGGTTTGTTGTTTTGTATAGTTTGTTAAGTGTTCTTCGTCTTCATTAAAAAGTATGTATTCTAATCACGCTGCGCTTTGGTCTCCTCTTTACGACGAGCGTGACAGATGGCTATCTAATTAAATATCACCAGCTACCTAACTTCATTTTAGCTATCTATATATTTATCACTGTAAAAAAATAACTCTAAATGCATTTGTAGGTAGCTAGCTAACAGCCATGGGGGAGGGGGAAAGGATAGCAGCCCCAACTGTCAGTGAGAGAGGAGGCTATTCTGGATAGGGCAGGTACTTTTGTGTTGTTCCTGTCCCTAGAAGTAAGGACGGAGATAATAGTAACATAATATTCAGTGTGGTGTAATATGACTATAATGAAGTCCTGTGAGGTTCTCTCCCCTTCTCCCTACATCCTCTAGGTTATATCAGCTGTTTAGGTCAACCCCTCCTGCATCTGAACTGACTGGCTACATAGAGGGCACAGCATGATCAAATGTGAGAGGTCACTTGGTCAGGTCAACAGGAATTATTATTAAAGAGATGCCTTACATTGAAATACAGATAGATGCAGTAGTCCCAGAGTTAATGATCCAAGGTCAGTTTTGCATTTCACCTCCTGATTGATGACTAACAATGTTAGAATAAAAACACAAGGCTTAAACATGCTCTCTCTCCATCTGTCTCTCGTCTGCAGGTATGTTTTGATGTGAGAGGATGCCAACCCCAGTCCCATCTTCGCTCACCGGCTTTTAAGATAACATTTGGGCCGACTCGAGACACTATTATGTAATTGTGATGAACTGAGAGAATATTTAGCTGTCTTCCTGCTCCTATGCACATTTATTTGCCAAGGTAGAGTACATTATCAGTGAATATATTAAATGTACAGGCTACAATGTGGGGCTCATGCATGGTAATAACTACATGTATATACGACTTGCATCCTTGGCACAACATGAAATTATATTCTACGCAATCCATAGGCTTCATAAATGTCATTCAGGCTGTTTTGAAGTTGATACAACTGGCTATGATAGCAAGGTTCATAGCTCGGTTCTGAACTAATATGTATACCAAACGTTTGGGTCCATACACAGATTGGCTAGATAGCTAGCTACACATCCATGGGCATAGAGGGATTTTAATCATCCACTGCACAATAAGCAATAACATAGTATTGGGACCTTTTCTGTACATAAGTGGCAATTATTTATTTCAGAAGGAGCCAGCAAAACTAGTGCTCTCGGTCATTGGACACCATTAGACGTGGTTATTCCTGTTGAGTGCCATGGTCTGTTGCTATGGTCCTACATGCATGAAACTATTTATTTGAGACTACAGGTTCCATGTCCTAATATGAAGGCAATATGATGACGGTGGCTAAATGCCAGAGGTGATGAGCCAATAAGAGGAGTTACTGTGACGTAAGAATGACAAATGTATAAAACGTGTGTGCTGGAAGGCAGTTGTCCGGCTCGGCTTTTATTATGAAGTAATAAATAGTCAATTTGAACTCACATGCTCCGGTTTGTGATTTGTGAATTAACTTTATGATAAAAAAAATGCATAATCGTTTGTCTCTACATTAACTAAGATGCGATGGAACGGTTGACAAAAAATGAAATCACAGAAAAAATATATTGACTGAGCGTTACCCTCTCGTCAGAATATGACGATATGTGACGTATAATCTAGTGGACGGAACTCTTCTTTCAGCAGCAGCAACAGTTAGTCAGACACCTCCGTAGCTTGCTAGACAAAATATTTACGGTGTTGTTATTATTCAGCTAGCGGGCTGGTTAAGTTAACATTAGCCTAGCTAGCTAATATCCCCGACCATGCGGTCACTAAGCTACACTCCACCTACTAAAGAAGAGGTGGGTATCACAGTAAAACAAGAAGTAGACGGTGAGGCCATTACTGTGAAAGAAGAAAAAGACGCGTTCAGAGTGGAGGAGGAGGATGTTACAGTAAAAAGAGAGGAGGATGGAGTTTATGGATTGAAAGAGGAAGAGGGGGAGATGACTGTTACATCGAAAAAGGAGGAGGAAACTGGATATCTGGGCCCGGTTTCCCAAACGCATCTTAAGGCGTCCGACCGTTCTAACGCTGAATTTAGCCATACGGTGGTTTTGAGAAACCGTTCCCTGATTAACACGAGTAAGTACCGTCTTAAAAACAGGCACAAACTCAGCAGTTGTTGATCTGATGTTTGGTGTTAAAGCGAAAATTTGCAATTGCTACATCCATATTGTGACTTTAATTATTTATTTCTAGCCATTGATTCTTGAACAATATAACACATGCCCCATGAGCTTAGTTCAACTGTTGTACCTCATCAGATACCCAAATAAGCTTTTTTTTACTCTGTTTAGAAACAATGTAACAACTGCAGACTGCCTGGTTGTGTGGGTTTTTAAACAACAACAAAATGGCTGCCCAGAGGCTTGGTTTGGTAAACAGCTGAGGAAGGGGGAAGAAGAAGTGTAACCACTCTCACATTCATAGAGAAAGCAGCTATTGGAGCAACAACCCAACACCCAGCGACCTCCCGACATCTTGGCGTAACAGTTATAAGGTGTTGGATTGACAGTCACTGGACCCAGGTTTGAGTTCAGCTCAGCGCTACCTCCTGAATTCACTACACTATGAATACAAAGACTGGCCATCCATGACGTCAAAATGATTGTTTAAACAGATTGAGGCTATATACTGTAATTGCTAGTGAAGATTTCCTGTGGGGGAAAATGATTAGAGATGTTGATAAGTCATTGTATAATATTCAGCCATTTTTTTTCATGCCATTCCGTTAAAGGCAAGATATACCTAGATTCAATTACATTCATGAATTTGTTTGAAACCTTTGTTTTAAACTCTCCTCAAAGCTGGTGCCTTGACGGATTTGTAAAAAATGGTTTGTCATGAAACACACTTATTTACATTTATTTAAATGTAACCTTTATTTAACTAGGCAAGTCAGTTCAGAACAAAATCTTATTTACAATGACTGCCTACCCCGGACGACGCTGGGCCAATTGTGCGCCACCCTATGGGACTCCCAATCACAGTCGCCAGATACAGCCTCGATTTGATCCAGGGTGTCTGTAGTGACACCTCAAGCCCTGAGATGCAGTGTCCGCTGCGCCACTGGGAGCCCCAAAATCATGTTCTAGTGTTGTCTCCAACTAAAATACATCTTGGTTAACCAAGAGTCATCTGTAATTTCTACCAATCACCCAATGTGTTTTTATAAAATATATATGTACTGAACGAAATGATGCTTTAAGCACGCTGTTTGATTAAATAAATAAGACACAAATGACTAGAGGGAGCCGGTCATCTATATAATCTGACTAGATGGGAGCCAGTCATCAATATAACCTGACTAGATGGAGCCAGTCATCAATATAACCTGACTAGGAGAGAGCCGGTCATCGACAACCTTTTTTACTCTGCAAGTCAGTTAAGAACACATTCTTATTTTCAATGACGGCTTAGCAACAGTGAGTTAACTGCCATGTTCAGGGGCAGAATGACAGATTTGTACCTTGTCAGCTTGGGGATCCAATCTTGCAACCTTTTCGGTTACTAGTCCAACGCTCTAACCACTAGGCTACGCTGCTGCCCCAACTTAACCAGGAGAACCCTCCGCTGCTGGAATTTGGCCTCTGCCGTTCTGCTCTGAAGTGTTCACGAATAGACTAGTAAACTACAGCAGCAGTCGGCAACCTTTTCCAGTTGGAGTGGCGCATCTTGCGGGCTCCAGGTCTGCGTGGTCTGCCAGGGGCCGTTTCATTTAGTATCCGTCTTGGTCGGCATGGGGAATGATTGTATTTTCCCATAGTATGTTTTACCATAGTTGACTGACTGAAAGGGAGTGTAACTGTATGACTATTATTGATTCTAAACTTTGAACATTGAGATTTTAAAGACATGATCGATCAGACGAGAGTATATAAAGGAGTGAGCTCTGTAGAAAGACCGAGTGGCTGTGGAATGTGCTGGGTGGACGGGAGGAGATCACAGGATTGCTATAAGGGAAGTGGATGGATATCTGTGGATTAGGCGGAGGAGGGGTTGAGGTCAGGTCAGATCCCCTGAAGGAGTTGTAAGAGTTTAGTATCCTGTTACCCTTTTCCTGTCGAACCAGAAGATGTAAGGATTGGAGAGAAGGAGGAGTGTCCAAAGTGGGGTATATACTTGTGATGGTGAGAACGTGTTTGTGTCTGAACTACGGCTGAACGACCCTTTGGGAATATTTTAACTTGGTTAAACTTCTTTATTGTCCGTGAGTTATTTACTCTGAAAAATTAGAACCTAACACTATAATTAGTGTTCCCTGAAGGAGGGAAACGAGGTACAACACCTGTTTGGCCCTACCCCTTCCTGGGTCGGTGAAGAAGGATATTAAACTTAAGGAATAAATCAGAGCCTCACGCCATCACCTGTAGAAGGCGGGGGATTCCAACGAGGTGTGAATTTAATAGTATGTTGTACCTAGTTTATCTCCTTCAGTGAACAGTAGTTATAGACATAACGTTACGCTTTGTCATATGATGAACTTCAATTTAAATACTGGATCTTGCTGTTGGATTGTTTTTTGTATTCTGAAATGCACTCGAACTATGTATCATTTAGTGGCTCCTTATGGTGTGCTTGGAAAACAGTTTTCGTGGGAACAGAAATACTAAATCATTTCAGAGTTTGCTAAATCCAATGGTTTTTAACTGAGAGTCATCTTGTAATCCAAGATGGCATAGCAGTAAGACGTGTTTGTTGGAAATGTTATGTTTTTTTTGTTTTGTAATATATTGCAGAGAGCAAAATCTCTTTTTCCGTTTTTAAATTAAATATATTCTTCCGCAGCCTGCCTCACCTAATGACATAGATCTGCTATTTTTTTGACCGTATACCTAGAATCATCAGAAGCTAACCAGCCAATTAGCTACTAGCTGTTTAGTCATTGTTAGCCACTGCTAGCGGCCTTTATCTTTTTAGCTCAGACACCAGCCGCTTAGCTTAGTCAGTCTAGCTGGCAGCGCGATATCATCCATGAGCATATCGGACTGTTTTTCTCCACTACATCACCATATTCCTGCCATTACACTGGATAATCTCTGACCATTACACTGCTACCGGGAGTGGCCCAGCCCCGAAGATATTTTGAGCAACTTTTTCAGAGAAGTCAGGAACCAATACACACAGTCAGTTAGGAAAGCAAAAGCTAGCTTTTTCAAACAGATATTTGCATCTTGTAGCTCTAACTCTAAAAAGTTTTGGGACACTGTAAAGTCCATGGAGAATAAGAGCACCTCATCCCAGCTGCCCAGTGCACTGAGGCTAGGAAACACTGTCACCACCGATAAATTCACGATAATCGAGAATTTCAAGAAGCATTTCTCTACGGCTGGCCATGCTTTCCTCCTGGCTACCCCAACCCCGGACAACAGCTCCCCACCCCCTGCAGCTACTTGTCCAAACCTCCCCAGCTTCTCCTTCACCCAAATCCAGATAGCTGATGTTCTGAAAGAGTTGCAAAACCTGGACCCGTACAAATCAGCTAGGCTAGACAATCTGGACCCTCTCTTTCTCAAATTATCTGCCGCCATTGTGGCAACCCCTATTACTAGTCTGTTCAACCTCTCTATCGTCAGAAATTCCTAAAGATTGGAACACTTCTGCGGTCATCCCCCTCTTCAAAGGGGGTGACACTCTAGACCCAAACTGTTACAGACCTATATCCATCTTGCCCTGCCTTTCGAAAGTATTCGAAAGCCAAGTTAACAAACAGATCACTGACCATTTTGTATCCCACCGTACCTTCTCCGCTGTGCAATCCGGTTTCCGCACTGGTCACGGGTGCACCTCAGCCACGCTCAAGGTCCTAAACGATATCATAACCGCCATCGATAAGAGACAATACTGTGCCGCCATCTTCATCAACCTGGCCAAGGCTTTCAACTCTTGTCAATCACTGTATTCTTATCGGCAGACTTACCAGCCTTGGTTTCTCAAATGACTGACTCTCCTGGTTCACCAACTACTTCTCAGACAGAGTTCAGTGTGTCAAATCGGAGGGCCTGTTGTCCGGACCTCTGGCAGTCTCTATGGGGGTACCACAGGGTTCAGATCTCTGGCAAACTCTTTTCTCCGTATATACCAACAATGTTGCTCTTGCTGCGGGTGATTCCTTGATCCAGCTTTACGCAGATGACACCATTCTGTATACATGTGCCCCTTCTTTGGGCACTGTTAACAAACCTCCAAACGAGCTTCAATGCCATACAACACTCCTTCCGTGGCCTCCAACTGCTCTTAAACGCTAGTTAAACTAAATGTATGCTCTTCAACCGATCGCTGCCCGTACCCACCCGTCCTGCATCAGTACTCTGGACGGTTCTGACTTAGAATATGTGGACAACTATACATACCTAGGTGTCTGGTTAGACTCTCCTTCCAGACTCATGTTAAACATCTCCAATCCATCTCCCACCACTGCGACCTGTATGCTCTCGTCGGCTGGCCCTCGCTACATATTCGTCTCCAAACCCACTGGCTCCAAGTCATCTATAAGTCTTTGCTAGGCCGCCTTAACTTAGCTCACTGGTCACCATAGCAACACCCACCCATAGCACGTGCTCCAGGAAGTATATCTCATTGGTCATCCCCAAAGCCAACACCTACTTTGGCCGCCTTTCCTTCCAGTTCTCTGCTGCCAATGACTGGAACGAATTGCAAAAATCACTGAAGCTGGAGACTCTCACTCACTAACTTTAAGCATCAGCTATCTGAGCAGTTTACCGATTGCTGCAGCTGTACACAGCCCATCTGTAAATAGCCCATCCAACTGCCTACCTCATCCCTGTGTTTTTATTGACTTTTTTTGCTCTTTTGCACACCAGTATTTCTACTTGCACATCATCTGCACATCCATTACTCCAGTGTTAATTTGTAATTACTTTGCTGCTATGGCCTATTTATTGACTTACCTCCTTACTCCATTTGCACACACTGTATATAGACTTTCTACCGTACCTTTGTTTATCCCAAGTGTATGTAACTGTTGTTTTTTGTCTCACTGCACTGCTTTATCTTGGCCAAGTCGCAGTTGAATATGAGAACTTGTTCTCGACTGGCCTACCTGGTTAAATAAAGATGAAATACAAAAACTGTTACCTTTTATTATTAGCATCACCCAAATGTACACTGTCTAACGAGGTTCTTCAATAATTACACAATTCTTAATACTGTAGCAAACATTATATTAAGCAGGACATTCAAATGAGCCTTACAATTATAATCCAAAGTAGTGTGAAATGTACTCATAAGCATTCTGGAAATGGAGGTTCCTCCCCTGAGTTTTCCCCATTCACATTCAGAATACATTGTGAAAAACTAAAATCTTTGCTCACAATTTTTGCTCCAGGCAGATATACTACATCCATAACTAGCGGTTTCCTCATTAGCAGGGAGGTGTTTCCGCAATCAAATTGTTTGTGCATCGCCTTTGTGCCGCAATTTTATTAAACACTGAAAGGGGCCTATATTGGAGGCCAAAAGTCGTCTGGCACACTGCTTAGAGTTTCAACAACATGAATAACTTATTTCTAGTCTACAATCATCAATGTTACTATTAATGTGAAAACAAGGCAATATATGACTATTCTTGCTCATTTTAAGACAATTGTCAAATAATTTTAACATTCATTACAGATGTCAATTGTTGTACAACATCATGGCTACTCTGTTGGCCTCACCTTTCTTTTACAGTGGCTTTCCGCTGTTGTGTGCCTTTAATAATCTAACTTTGTTGTTCACACAGGAGAGTGGGGACTATCGTGGATCCTCTGGGGAGCCTCAACAACCTCATGATGCTGAAGAGGCAGAGAAGTGTCTCTCCAGATCAAAATACCTCAAGAAACACCTGCAGAGATCCACAGGGAAGAGAACTCACTGCTGCTCTGACTGTGGGAAGAGATTCACCTCATCAGGCATTAAAATTCATCAGAAAACACACACAGGAGAGACATCTTATAGCTGTGGTCAATGTGGAAAGAGTTTTACTTCATCTAGCTATCTGACAGTACACCAGAGAAAACACACAGGAGAGAAACCTTATAGCTGTGATCAATGTGGAAAGAGTTTTACTTCATCTAGCTGTCTGACAGTACACCAGAGAATACACACAGAAGAGAAACCTTATAGCTGTGATCAATGTGGGAAGAGTTTTGCTACAGCTAACCATCTGACAGTGCACCAGAGAATACACACCGGAGAGAAACCTTATAGCTGTGATCAATGTGGGAAGAGTTTTGGTCAATCTGGAAAGCTGACAGTGCACCAGAGAATACACACAGGAGAGAAACCGTATAGCTGTGATCAATGTGGGAAGAGTTTTGCTACATCTAACCATCTGACAGTGCACCAGAGAATACACACAGGAGAGAAACCTTTTGGCTGTGGTCAATGTGGGAAGAGTTTTGCTACATCTAACCGTCAGACAGTGCACCAGAGAATACACACAGGAGAGAAACCGTATAGCTGTGATCAATGTGGGAAGAGTTTTGGTCAGTCTGGAGAGCTGACAGTGCACCAGAGAATACACACAGGAGAGAAACCTTATACCTGTGATCAATGTGGGAAGAGTTTTGCTACATCTAACCATCTGACAATGCACCAGAGAAAACACACAGGCGAGAAACCTTATAGCTGTGTTCAATGTGGGAAAAGATTTGCTGCATTTAACCATCTGACAGTGCACCAGAGAACACACACAGGAGAGAAACCTTGTAGCTGTAGTCAATGTGGGAAGAGATTTGCTGCATCTGGCAATCTGACTCAACACCGGAGAACACACACAGTCTGATCAAATATGAGAAAATACATATATTAAGGAGTTGTTTCATGATTTCAATGAATTGATGTCACAATGTAGAATGTTTTAACATTTTAGTAGGAGTATTTTAAAGATGTCACAATGTAGAAGCCTAAACGTTTGCCCCCTTATAAATTGATTTCAACATGATATGGATATTAGCCTCGGGGGAAATCCAAGCGAAAAATCCCAGCTCTGAAATGGAAGAGTACTATTTATGTGATTTAACAAAAATTGACAAACCAAATAAGAGATCAAATCAAATGTATTTATATAGCCCTTCTTACATCAGCTGATATCTCAAAGTACTGTACAGAAACCCAGCCTAAAACCCCAAACAGCAAGCAATGGAGGTGTAGAAGCACAGTGGCTAGAAAAGCCCAAACCTAGGAAGAGACCTAGAGAGGAACCAGGCTAAGAGTGGTGGCCAGTCCTCTTCTGGCTGTGCCGGGTGGAGATCATGACAGAACATGGCCAAGATGTTCAAATGTTCATAAATGACCAGCATGGTCAAATAATAATAATCACAGTAGTTGTCGAGGGTGCAACAGGTCAGCACATCAGGATCGCCATCGCTCCTGCTGTCTTTAGAGAGTTGAAAACAGCAGGTCTGGGACAGGTAGGACGTCCGGTGAACAGGTCAGGGTTCCATAGCCACCGGCAGAACAGTTGAAACTGGAGAAGCAGCACGGCCAGGTGGACTGGGGACAGCAAGGAGTCATCATGCCAGGTAGTCCTGAGGCATGGTCCTAGGGCTCAGGTCCTCAGAGAGAGAAAGAAAGTGAGAATTAGAGACAGCATACTTAAATTCACACGGGACACCGGATAAGACAGGAGAAGTACTCCAGACATAACAAACTGACCCTAGCCCCCCGACACATAAACTACTGCAGCATAAATTTATGGAGGCTGAGACAGGAGGGGTCGGGAGACACTGTGGCCCCATCCGATGATACCCCCGGACAGGGCCAAACAGGCAGAATATAACCCCAACCACTTTGCCAAAGCACAGCCCCCACACCATTAGAGGGATATCTTCAACCACCAACTTACCATCCTGAGACAAGGCCGAGTATAGCCCACAAAGATCTCCACCACGGCACAACCCAAGGGGGGGCGCCAACCCAGACAGGAAGATCACGTCAGTGACTCAACCCACTCAAGTGACGCACCCCTCCTAGGGGCGGCATGAAATAGCACCAGTAAGCCAGTGACTCAGCCCCGGTAATAGGGTTAGAGGCAGAGAATCCCAGTGGAGAGAGGAACCGGCCAGGCAGAGACAGCAAGGGCGGTTCGTTGCTCCAGAGCCTTTCCGTTCACCTTCACACTCCTGGGCCAGACTACACTCAATCATAGGACCTACTGAAGAGATGAGTCTTCAGTAAAGACTTAAAGGTTGAGACCGAGTCTGCGTCTCACATGAGTAGGCAGACTATTCCATAAAAATCGAGCTCTATAGGAGAAAGCCCTCCA
>NW_027038452.1:0-31115 GCF_034236695.1 Oncorhynchus nerka
ACGTATTGCTGGTTAGGAGTTAGGTCAGAGATGTTATAGGGTAAGGTCAGATGTTATGTTAGGTCAGAGGTTATAGAGTCAGAGATGTTTATAGGGTAAGGTCAGAGATGTTATAGGGTAAGGTCAGAGATGTTATAGGGTAAGGTCAGAGATGTTATAGGGTAGGATGTTATAGGGGTCAGAGTTATGTTAAGGTCAGAGATGTTATAGGGTAGGGTAAGGTCAGAGATGTTATAGGGTAGGGTAAGGTCAGAGATGTTATAGGGTTAGGTCAGAGATGTTATAGGGTAAGGTCAGAGATGTTATAGAGTTAGGGTAAGGTCAGAGATGTTATAGGGTAAGGTCAGAGATGTTATAGGGTTAGGGTAAGGTCAGAGATGTTATAGGGTTAGGGTAAGGTCAGAGATGTTATAGGGTTAGGGTAAGGTCAGAGATGTTATAGGGTTAGGGTAAGGTCAGAGATGTTATAGGGTAGGGTAAGGTCAGAGATGTTATAGTGTAGGGTAAGGTCAGAGATGTTATAGGGTTAGGGTAAGGTCAGAGATGTTATAGGGTTAGGGTAAGGTCAGAGATGTTATAGGGTTAGGGTAAGGTCAGAGATGTTATAGGGTAAGGTCAGAGATGTTATAGGGTAAGGTCAGAGATGTTATAGGGTAAGGTCAGAGATGTTATAGGGTTAGGGTAAGGTCAGAGATGTTATAGGGTAGGGTAAGGTCAGAGATGTTATAGTGTAGGGTAAGGTCAGAGGGTTAGGGGGTCAGAGAGGTCAGAGATGTTATAGGGTTAGGGTAAGGTCAGAGATGTTATAGGGTTAGGGTAAGGTCAGAGATGTTATAGGGTAAGGTCAGAGATGTTATAGGGTTAGGGTAAGGTCAGAGGTAGGGTAAGGTCAGAGATGTTATAGGGTTAGAGTCAGAGATGTTATAGGGTTAGGTCAGAGATGTTATTAGGTCAGAGATGTTATAGGGTAAGGTCAGAGATGTTATAGGGTTCAGAGATGTTATAGGGTAAGGTCAGATGTTATAGGGTTAGGTCAGAGATGTTTAGGGGGTAAGGTCAGAGATGTTATAGGGTTTAGAGGTAAGGTCAGAGATGTTATAGGGTTAGGGTATAGGTTCAGGAGATGTTATAGGGTTAGGTAAGGTCAGAGATGTTATAGGGTTAGGGTAAGGTCAGAGATGTTATAGGGTTAGGGTAAGGTCAGAGATGTTATAGGGTAAGGTCAGAGATGTTATAGGGTTAGGTCAGAGATGTTATAGGGTTAGGTCAGAGATGTTATAGGGTTAGGTCAGAGATGTTATAGGGTTAGGGTTAGGTCAGAGATGTTATAGGGTTAGGGTAAGGTCAGAGATGTTATAGGGTTAGGGTAAGGGCAGAGATGTTATAGGTCAGAGATGTTACAGGGTTAGGGTAAGGGCAGAGATGTTATAGGGTAAGGTCAGAGATGTTATAGGGTTAGGGTAAGGTCAGAGATGTTATAGGGTTAGGGTAAGGTCAGAGATGTTATAGGGTTAGGGTAAGGGCAGAGATGTTATAGGTCAGAGATGTTACAGGGTTAGGGTAAATTAGGAACACCTGTTCTGAGGAACGCCCCCAGAACAGCCTCTATTCTTTGGAGCGTTCCACAGGGACTCTGCAAGGTGTCGTTCCACAGGGATACTGGCCCATGTTGACTAATGCTTCCCACAGTTGTGTCCAGCGATACTGGCCCATGTTGACTAATGCTTCCCACAGTTGTGTCCAGTTGGCTGGATGTCCTTTGAGTGGTGGACCATTCTTGAACCACAGGAAACGGTTGAACCCTAATCCATTCTTGAACCACCTAGGAAACGGTTGAACCCTAATCCATTCTTGAACCACCTAGGAAACTGTTGAACCCTAATCCATTCTTGAACCCCCTAGGAAACTGTTGAACCCTAATCCATTGTTGAACCCTAATCCATTCTTGAACCCCCTAGGAAACTGTTGAACCCTAATCCATTCTTGAACCACACAGGAAACGGTTGAACCCTAATCCATTCTTGAACCACCTAGGAAACTGTTGAACCCTAATCCATTCTTGAACCACCTAGGAAACGGTTGAACCCTAATCCATTCTTGAACCCCCTAGGAAACTGTTGAACCCCCTAGGAAACTGTTGAACCCTAATCCATTCTTGAACCCCCTAGGAAACTGTTGAACCCTAATCCATTGTTGAACCCTAATCCATTCTTGAACCCTAATCCATTCTTGAACCACAGGAAACTGTTGAACCCTAATCCATTGTTGAACCCTAATCCATTGTTGAACCCTAATCCATTCTTGAACCACCTAGGAAACGGTTGAACCCTAATCCATTCTTGAACCCCCTAGGAAACTGTTGAACCCTAATCCATTCTTGAACCACCTAGGAAACTGTTGAACCCTAATCCATTTTTGAACCCTAATCCATTCTTGAACCACCTAGGAAACGGTTGAACCCTAATCCATTCTTGAACCCCCTAGGAAACAGTTGAACCCTAATCCATTCTTGAACCACCTAGGAAACGGTTGAACCCTAATCCATTCTTGAACCACCTAGGAAACGGTTGAACCCTAATCCATTCTTGAACCACACAAGAGACTGTTGAACCCTAATCCATTGTTGAACCCTAATCCATTCTTGAACCACAGGAAACTGTTGAACCCTAATCCATTCTTGAACCACAGGAAACGGTTGAACCCTAATCCATTCTTGAACCACAGGAAACTGTTGAACCCTAATCCATTGTTGAACCCTAATCCATTCTTGAACCCTAATCCATTCTTGAACCACAGGAAACGGTTGAACCCTAATCCATTCTTGAACCACCTAGGAAACGGTTGAACCCTAATCCATTCTTGAACCACCTAGGAAACGGTTGAACCCTAATCCATTCTTGAACCACCTAGGAAACGGTTGAACCCTAATCCATTCTTGAACCACCTAGGAAACGGTTGAACCCTAATCCATTCTTGAACCCCCTAGGAAACGGTTGAACCCTAATCCATTCTTGAACCCCCTAGGAAACGGTTGAACCCTAACCCATTGTTGAACCCTAATCCATTCTTGAACCACAGGAAACCGTTGAACCCTAACCCAACTCAATATTAGGAAGACATTTCTAATGTTTTGTAAACTCAGTGTAGGTCCATTATAATTTATATGTACTTTTTATCCAATTTTAGACTTTCTAGAGTGGCCTGGGGGTTTCTGTTAAACAAACGCAACAATTTCATTTTTTTTTTACTGAGTTAAAGTTCATATTAGGAAATCAGTCAATTGAAATAAATTCATTAGGCCCTAATCTATGGATTTCACATGACTGGGAATACAGATATGCATCTGTTGGTCACAGATACCTTAAAAGAAAAAGGAAGGGTCGTGGATCAGAAAACCAGTCAGTATCTGGTGTGACCAGATCCTCATGCAGCGAGACACATCTCCTTCACAGAGTTGATCAGGCTGTTGATTGTGGCCTGTGGAATGTTGTTCCACTCCTCTTCAATGGTTATGTGAAACTGCTGGATATTGGCAGGAACTGGAACACGTCGATCCAGAGCATCCCAAACATGCTCAATGGGCGACATGTCTGGTGAGTACGCAGGCCATGGAAGAACTGGGACATGCTGTCATACACATCGATCCAGAGCATCCCAAACATGCTCAATGGGCGACATGTCTGGTGAGTATGCAGGCCATGGAAGAACTGGGCCACTTTCAGCTTCCAGGAATTGTGAACAGATCCGTGCGACATGTGGACGTGCATTATCATGCTGAAACAGGAGGTGATGGAGGAGGATGAATGGCTCGACATGGGGACGTGCATTATCATGCTGAAACATGAGGTGATGGCGGCGGATGAATGGCTCGACATGGGGACGTGCATTATCATGCTGAAACATGAGGTGATGGTAGAGGATGAATGGTACGACAATGGGCCTTAGGATCTCGTCATGGTATCTCTGAGCATTCATTATCAAGCTGAAACATGAGGTGATGGTAGAGGATGAAGGGCACGACAATGGGCCTTAGGATCTCGTCATGGTATCTCTGAGCATTCATTATCATGCTGAAACATGGGCCTTAGGATCTCGTCATGGTATCTCTGAGCATTCAAATTGCCATTGACAAATTTCAATTGTGTTCGTAGTTTGTAGCTTATGCCTGCCTACACCATAACATTTATGGGATCTTTTATTTCAGCTCATGAAACATGGGACCAACACTTTACATGTTTCAGTATATAAATGAAACGGCAAGTCTCAAATAGCCTCCTGTCCCTATTAATAGCCGAGCAATGGCATTTCAGCAAGTCAACACCTGTTTCAGATAAGCCTGGTCTAAATGATTTGTTACCGTGAATTACCATGAATTGTTTGCAAGGTTTAATGTTTGACTTGTTACATTAAATAATTCAGGAATGACAAGAAACTGCTAGGCATTGGCTGCTAACAGCTGAGAACTGCTAGCCATTGGCTGCTAACAGCTGAGAACTGCTAGCCATTGGCTGCTAAGAGCTGAGAACTGCTAGCTAACTGGCAAATAAATAAATGGAAGCCTGGTAAGCACGAAAACAGTCAACTTTGGGAGTACAGACCCCCAGCAATTAAGTGATCGCCCTCAAGTGGTGAAAGTAAGAACGTACGAAAATACAGAAAAATAGTATAATTATTCAGTCAAGGAAAAGTTGTTTATGTTTTTGAGGCATACTAAGACAAAATAAACGTGACACAGTGTGTAAATTTTACTCAAACCTCCCCCGGGCTGGATCCGGCCTGTGGGCCGTAGTTTGCCTACCTGTATTATAGAGTAAGGTTATAGGGTCAGGGTAAAGGTTACCTCTTTGATAGCCTTGAGTAGGTCTGGTTTGTGCGGTGCGCTGGGCGGGATGCAGCGATGACCCCACAACTTCAGTGACGTCATGAAATTGCCCAGAGTACTCTGCTCCTCTTTGGTCAGAGCATCTTTATGGTCATGGAGCATCTCATACAGATACATGGCTAGCTTGGGACCATGCTGAGAGAGGAGAGGGGAGGGGAGAGAGGGGGAGAGGAGAGAGGGGAGGGGAGAGAGGGGAGGGGAGAGGAGAGAGAGAGGAGGGGGATGAGAGGAGAGAGAGAGAGAGGGGAGAGAGAGAGAGAGAGAGGAGAGAGAGAGAGAGAGAGAGAGAAGGGGGGAGAGAGAGAGAGAAGGGAGAGAGAGAGAGAGAAGGGGAGAGAGAGAGAGAAGGGGGAGAGAGAGAGAGAGAGAGAGAGAAGGGGGAGAGAGAGAGAGAGAGAGAAGGGGGGAGAGAGAGAGAGAGAGAGAGAAGGGAGAGAGAGAGAGAGAGAAGGGGGGAGAGAGAGAGAGAGAGAGAGAGAGAAGGGGAGAGAGAGAGAGAGAGAGAAGGGGAGAGAGAGAGAGAGAGAGAGAGGAGAGGAGAGAGAGAGAGAGAGGAGAGGGAGAGAGAGAGAGAAAGAGAAGAGGAGAGAAAGAGAGGAGAGAGAGAGAGGGAGAGAGAAGGGGAGAGAGAGAGAGGAGAGGGAGAGAGAGAGAGAGGGAGAGAGAAGGGGGAGAGAGAGAGAGGAGAGGGAGAGAAAGAGAGGAGAGGGGAGAGAAAGAGAGGAGAGGGGAGAGAAAGAGAGGAGAGGGAGAGAGAGAGAGGAGAGGGGAGAGAGAGAGGAGAGGGGAGAGAGAGAAGAGGGGGAGAGAGAGAGGAGAGAGAGAGAGAGAAGAGAGGGAGAGAGAGGAGAGGGGGAGAGAGAGGAGAGGGGGAGAGAGGGAGAGAGAGGAGAGGGGGAGAGAGAGGAGAGGGGAGAGAGGAGAGGAGAGAGAGAGGGGAGGGAGAGAGAGGGGGGGGAGAGAGAGGTGAGGGGAAAGAGAGAGGGGAGAAGGATTCGTGAGTCAATGTGAGTGCTTGAGTAACCTCGCCCCTCTCGCCCTCTCTCTTTCAATCTTGCTCTCTCTCGCCCCTCCTCTCTTTCAATCTTGCTCTCTCTCGATCACTCTCTCAACCTTTCATTCATTCACTCTCTCGCTCTCATCCTCTCACCTGGGGCAGAGGCTCTCCCTGAGGATGTTTGGGCTCAGCCCTAACAGCGACCCCCGACCTCTTACCTCTAACCCGGGGCTGAGGCTCTCCTTGAGGAAGTCAGGGTTTGCAGGGTCGAACACAAACTCTAGAGCCTCCTTCCTGTCCCTGAGGGGTAATGCAGGGGAGAGGGTGTGCACCAAGAGACGTCCGATCTGAACCCTGAAGGTGTCCCGACATGACCACAGGATCCTCCTCCACTGCTGCCTGGGGGCCCCACCACGGCCCGTACTGCCCTGGGAGAACAACCACATTATGAGGAAGTCATGTTGTATAATATGTTTCCCCCCCTTTTTCAAACCAGATACAAAATGAGAAAAAAGACGACATATACATACGAACAACAAATGACACAAACAATGACTACATCTCCTCTACACCTCAATCCCCAGTGCCTGGTCACACACTGGTAATGGCAACGCCCCCGTGCACAAAGAGCGGTCCATACAGAAATGGTTTGCCGAGATCGGTGTGGAAGAACTTGACTGGCCTGCACAAAGCCCTGTCCTCAACCCCATCGAACACCTTTAGGATGATTTGGAACCAGACCTAATCGCTCAACATCAGTGGACGGCCTCACTGATGCTCTTGTGGCTGAATGGAAGCAAGTCCCCGCAGCAATGTTCCTACATCTAGTGGAAAGCCTTCCCAGAAGAGTGGAGGCTGTTATAGCAGCAATGTTCCTACATCTAGTGGAAAGCCTTCCCAGAAGAGTGGAGGCTGTTATAGCAGCAATGTTCCAACATCTAGTGGAAAGCCTTCCCAGAAGAGTGGAGGCTGTTATAGCAGCAATGTTCCTACATCTAGTGGAAAGCCTTCCCAGAAGAGTGGAGGCTGTTATAGCAGCAATGTTCCTACATCTAGTAGAAAGCCTTCCCAGAAGAGTGGAGGCTGTTATAGCAGCAATGTTCCAACATCTAGTGGAAAGCCTTCCCAGAAGAGTGGAGGCTGTTATAGCAGCAATGTTCCAACATCTAGTGGAAAGCCTTCCCAGAAGAGTGGAGGCTGTTATAGCAGCAAAGGGGGGACCAACTCCATATTAAGGCCCATGACTTTTGGAATGAGATGTTCGACAAGCATATGTCTACATACTTTTGGCTATGTAGTGTATGTGCTATATTTTCCCTTTATATTGTATTCTGTCCTGTATCTCATTGGAATCGGCTAATTCCATCGCTACTTCATAGAGAAGAACGGGGGAGAGAAAGGAAAAGGAGCAGAGAAACGATAAGCTGGTCTTGGGCATCACTGTATGTAGTCTAGTGTGCTAATCTGTTACGTCTTCTTGCTGCTCCAGTTGAACTTTGCACCTTTGTTTCAAGAAGGACCGTTTTGTTGTCCTGTTTTTCCACACGCTCGGCCCGCCACTAACCAGACCGGTTATAACCACCACTAACCAGACCGATTATAACCACCACTAACCAGACCGGTTATAACCACCACTAACCAGACCGGTTATAACCACCACTAACCAGACCGGTTATAACCACCACTAACCAGACCGATTATAACCACCACTAACCAGACCGATTATAACCACCACTAACCAGACCGGTTATAACCACCACTAACCAGACCGATTATAACCACCACTAACCAGACCGGTTATAACCACCACTAACCAGACTGGTTATAACCACCACTAACCAGACTGGTTATAACCACCACTAACCAGACTGGTTATAACCCCCACTAACCAGACTGGTTATAACCCCCACTAACCAGACTGGTTAAAACCACCACTAACCAGACTGACTAACCAGACTGGTTATAACCCCCACTAACCAGACTGGTTATAACCCCCACTAACCAGACTGGTTATAACCCCCACTAACCAGACTGGTTATAACCCCCACTAACCAGACTGGTTATAACCCCCACTAACCAGACTGGTTATAACCACCACTAACCAGACTGGTTATAACCACCACTAACCAGACTGGTTATAACCCCCACTAACCAGACTGGTTATAACCCCCACTAACCAGACTGGTTATAATCACCACTAACCAGACTGGTTATAACCACCACTAACCAGACTGGTTATAACCACCACTAACCAGACTGGTTATAACCACCACTAACCAGACTGGTTATAACCCCCACTAACCAGACTGGTTAAAACCACCACTAACCAGACTGACTAACCAGACTGGTTATAACCCCCACTAACCAGACTGGTTATAACCCCCACTAACCAGACTGGTTATAACCACCACTAACCAGACCGGTTATAACCACCACTAACCAGACCGGTTATAACCACCACTAACCAGACCGGTTATAACCACCACTAACCAGACTGGTTATAACCACCACTAACCAGACCGGTTATAACCACCACTAACCAGACCGGTTATAACCACCAGACCGGTTATAACCACCACTAACCAGACCGGTTATAACCACCACTAACCAGACTGATTATAACCACCACTAACCAGACTGACTAACCAGACTGGTTATAACCCCCACTAACCAGACTGGTTATAACCACCACTAACCAGACTGGTTATAACCACCACTAACCAGACTGGTTATAACCACCACTAACCAGACTGGTTATAACCACCACTAACCAGACTGGTTATAACCACCACTAACCAGACTGGTTATAACCACCACTAACCAGACTGGTTATAACCACCACTAACCAGACTGGTTATAACCACCACTAACCAGACCGGTTATAACCACCACTAACCAGACCGGTTATAACCACCACTAACCAGACCGGTTATAACAACCACTAACCAGACCGGTTATAACAACCACTAACCAGACCGGTTATAACCACCACTAACCAGACCGGTTATAACCACCACTAACCAGACCGGTTATAACCACCACTAACCAGACTGGTTATAACCACCACTAACCAGACTGGTTATAACCACCACTAACCAGACTGGTTATAACCACCACTAACCAGACTGGTTATAACCACCACTAACCAGACTGGTTATAACCACCACTAACCAGACTGGTTATAACCACCACTAACCAGACTGGTTATAACCACCACTAACCAGACTGACTAACCAGACTGGTTATAACCCCCACTAACCAGACTGGTTAAAACCACCACTAACCAGACTGACTAACTAGACTGGTTATAATCCCCACTAACCAGACTGGTTATAACCACCACTAACCAGACTGATTATAACCACCACTAACCAGACTGGTTATAACCACCACTAACCAGACTGATCTTGATCCCGTCCATCATCAGTCTGAGGATGTCTTTCTGGAAACTCTTCATGTTGGCCGGGGGAAGGGGGAAGGGGAGGGGAGAGGGCGGGCCAGGGGTGTGGCCTGATGAGCCAGGGATGGAGCCGTCCTCCTCGGGGGGCGTGGTCGACTGGGTCAGGGGTCAGGTGGTGGTCCGGGGAGTCTGGGAAGTTCAGCAGGTCGTAGAAGTCTTGGCTCACGTCTGGAGAGGGAACAGAGGTGGAGGAGGAGAGGGGAGACAGAGGTGGAGGAGGAGAGGGGGACAGAGGTGGAGGAGAGGCAGAGGTGGAGGAGAAGAGGGGGGACAGAGGTGGAGGAGGAGACAGAGGTGGAGTAGGAGAGGGGGACAGAGGTGGAGGAGAGGCAGAGGTGGAGGAGAAGAGGGGGACAGAGGTGGAGGAGAGGCAGAGGTGGAGGAGAAGAGGGGGACAGAGGTGGAGGAGGAGAGGGGGACAGAGGTGGAGGAGGAGACAGAGGTGGAGGAGAGGCAGAGGTGGAGGAGAAGAGGGAGGCAGAGGTGGAGGAGAAGAGGGGGGACAGAGGTGGAGGAGAGGCAGAGGTGGAGGAGAAGAGGGGGACAGAGGTGGAGGAGGAGACAGAGGTGGAGTAGGAGAGGGGGACAGAGGTGGAGGGGGAGAGGGGGGACAGAGGTGGAGGGGGAGAGGGGGACAGAGGTGGAGGAGGAGAGGGGGACAGAGGTGGAGGAGGAGAGGGGGACAGAGGTGGAGGAGGAGAGGGGGACAGAGGTGGAGGAGGAGAGGGGGACAGAGGTGGAGGGGGAGAGGGGGACAGAGGTGGAGGGGAGAGGGGGACAGAGGTGGAGGGGAGAGGGGGACAGAGGTGGAGGGGGAGAGGGGGACAGAGGTGGAGGGGGAGAGGGGGGGACAGAGGTGGAGGGGGAGAGGGGGAACAGAGGTGGAGGGGGAGGGGGAACAGAGGTGGAGGGGAGAGAGGGGGAACAGAGGTGGAGGGGGAGAGGGGGAACAGAGGTGGAGGAGGAGGGGGCAGAGGTGGAGGAGGAGAGGGGGCAGAGGTGGAGGAGGAGAGGGGGAACAGAGGTGGAGGAGGAGAGGGGGAACAGAGGTGGAGGAGGAGAGGGGGAACAGAGGTGGAGGAGGAGAGGGGGAACAGAGGTGGAGGAGGAGAGGGGGAACAGAGGTGGAGGAGGAGAGGGGGGACAGAGGTGGAGGAGGAGAGGGGGGACAGAGGTGGAGGAGGAGAGGGGGACAGAGGTGGAGGAGAGGGGGACAGAGGTGGAGGAGGAGAGGGGGACAGAGGTGGAGGAGGAGAGGGGGACAGAGGTGGAGGAGGAGAGGGGGACAGAGGTGGAGGAGAGGCAGAGGTGGAGGAGGAGAGGGGGGACAGAGGTGGAGGAGGAGGCAGAGGTGGAGGAGAAGAGGGGGACAGAGGTGGAGGAGAAGAGGGGGCAGAGGTGGAGGAGGAGAGGGGGAACAGAGGTGGAGGAGGAGAGGGGGAACAGAGGTGGAGGAGGAGAGGGGGAACAGAGGTGGAGGAGGAGAGGGGGAACAGAGGTGGAGGAGGAGAGGGGGACAGAGGTGGAGGAGAGGAGAGGGGGACAGAGGTGGAGGAGGAGAGGGGGAACAGAGGTGGAGGAGGAGAGGGGGAACAGAGGTGGAGGAGAGGCAGAGGTGGAGGAGGAGAGGGGGACAGAGGTGGAGGAGGCAGAGGTGGAGGAGGAGAGGGGGGACAGAGGTGGAGGAGGAGAGGGGGAACAGAGGTGGAGGAGGAGAGAGGGGGACAGAGGTGGAGGAGAGGCAGAAGTGGAGGAGGAGAGGGGGACAGGTGGAGGAGGAGAGGGGGAACAGAGGTGGAGGAGGAGAGGGGGACAGAGGTGGAGGAGGAGAGGGGGAACAGAGGTGGAGGAGGAGAGGGGGAACAGAGGTGGAGGAGGAGAGGGGGGACAGAGGTGGAGGAGGAGAGGGGGACAGAGGTGGAGGAGAGGCAGAAGTGGAGGAGGAGAGGGGGACAGAGGTGGAGGAGGAGAGGGGGAACAGAGGTGGAGGAGGAGAGGGGGGACAGAGGTGGAGGAGAGGCAGAAGTGGAGGAGGAGAGGGGGACAGGTGGAGGAGGAGAGGGGGAACAGAGGTGGAGGAGGAGAGGGGGACAGAGGTGGAGGAGGAGAGAGGGGGAACAGAGGTGGAGGAGGAGAGGGGGAACAGAGGTGGAGGAGGAGAGGGGGGGACAGAGGTGGAGGAGGAGAGGGGGGACAGAGGTGGAGGAGAGGCAGAAGTGGAGGAGGAGAGGGGGGACAGAGGTGGAGGAGGAGAGGGGGGACAGAGGTGGAGGAGGAGAGGGGGAACAGAGGTGGAGGAGGAGAGGGGGGACAGAGGTGGAGGAGAAGGAAGAATAATGCCTTCAGAATGTGAAGACAGCACAACAGCTTGAAACACTGTAAAGTATAGACACAGGCTCTGTTGCAATAGCCACACTAGAAGTAATCAATTTACTATCTGGTAGGGGTGTGCCGAGTATTGTAAGAGATATTGAGAATTTTCAGAGTATGATTATGACACAATAATGTATTTATTTATTATCCGTGATCAGAGGTCTTTATCACCTGCCAGCACGCATCTCTCTTTCACTCAAACAGTGTTCATGATAGATGAGCCTGTTTTACCATATTTACCATGATAGATGAGCCTGTTATACTATATTTACCATGATAGATGAGCCTGTTTTACCATGATAGATGAGCCTGTTTTACTATATTTACCATGATAGATGAGCCTGTTTTACTATATTTACCATGATAGATGAGCCTGTTATACCATGATAGATGAGCCTGTTTTACTATATTTACCATGATAGATGAGCCTGTTTTACCATATTTACCATGATAGATGAGCCTGTTTTACTATATTTACCATGATAGATGAGCCTGTTTTACTATATTTACCATGATAGATGAGCCTGTTTTACTATATTTACCATGATAGATGAGCCTGTTTTACCATGATAGATGAGCCTGTTTTACTATATTTACCATGATAGATGAGCCTGTTTTACCATGATAGATGAGCCTGCTTTACCATATTTACCATGATAGATGAGCCTGTTTTACCATATTTACCATGATAGATGAGCCTGTTTTACCATATTTACCATGATAGATGAGCCTGTTATACTATATTTACCATGATAGATGAGCCTGTTTTACCATATTTACCATGATAGATGAGCCTGTTATACTATATTTACCATGATAGATGAGCCTGTTATACTATATTTACCATGATAGATGAGCCTGTTTTACCATATTCACCATGATAGATGAGCCTGTTTTACCATGATAGATGAGCCTGTTATACCATATTTACCATGATAGATGAGCCTGTTTTACCATGATAGATGAGCCTGTTTTACCATATTTACCATGATAGATGAGCCTGTTTTACCATATTTACCATGATAGATGAGCCTGTTATACTATATTTACCATGATAGATGAGCCTGTTTTACCATGATAGATGAGCCTGCTTTACCATATTTACCATGATAGATGAGCCTGTTTTACCATATTCACCATGATAGATGAGCCTGTTTTACCATGATAGATGAGCCTGTTATACCATATTTACCATGATAGATGAGCCTGTTTTACCATGATAGATGAGCCTGTTTTACCATATTTACCATGATAGATGAGCCTGTTTTACCATATTTACCATGATAGATGAGCCTGTTATACTATATTTACCATGATAGATGAGCCTGTTTTACCATATTTACCATGATAGATGAGCCTGTTTTACTATATTTACCATGATAGATGAGCCTGTTTTACCATGATAGATGAGCCTGTTATACTATATTTACCATGATAGATGAGCCTGTTTTACCATGATAGATGAGCCTGTTTTACCATATTTACCATGATAGATGAGCCTGTTTTACCATATTTACCATGATAGATGAGCCTGTTATACTATATTTACCATGATAGATGAGCCTGTTTTACTATATTTACCATGATAGATGAGCCTGTTATACTATATTTACCATGATAGATGAGCCTGTTTTACCATATTTACCATGATAGATGAGCCTGTTTTTCCATATTTACCATGATAGATGAGCCTGTTATACCATATTTACCATGACAGATGAGCCTGTTTTACCATATTTACCATGATAGATGAGCCTGTTATACCATATTTACCATGATAGATGAGCCTGTTTTACCATGATAGATGAGCCTGTTATACTATATTTACCATGATAGATGAGCCTGTTTTACCATGATAGATGAGCCTGTTTTACCATATTTACCATGATAGATGAGCCTGTTTTACCATATTTACCATGATAGATGAGCCTGTTATACTATATTTACCATGATAGATGAGCCTGTTTTACTATATTTACCATGATAGATGAGCCTGTTATACTATATTTACCATGATAGATGAGCCTGTTTTACCATATTTACCATGATAGATGAGCCTGTTTTTCCATATTTACCATGATAGATGAGCCTGTTATACCATATTTACCATGATAGATGAGCCTGTTTTACCATATTTACCATGATAGATGAGCCTGTTTTTCCATATTTACCATGATAGATGAGCCTGTTATACCATATTTACCATGATAGATGAGCCTGTTTTACCATATTTACCATGATAGATGAGCCTGTTATACTATATTCACCATGATAGATGAGCCTGTTTTACTATATTTACCATGATAGATGAGCCTGTTATACCATATTTACCATGATAGATGAGCCTGTTTTTCCATATTTACCATGATAGATGAGCCTGTTTTACCATATTTACCATGATAGATGAGCCTGTTTTACCATATTTACCATGATAGATGAGCCTGTTTTACTATATTTACCATGATAGATGAGCCTGTTTTACTATATTTACCATGATAGATGAGCCTGTTTTACCATATTTACCATGATAGATGAGCCTGTTTTTCCATATTTACCATGATAGATGAGCCTGTTATACCATATTTACCATGATAGATGAGCCTGTTTTACCATATTTACCATGATAGATGAGCCTGTTTTACTATATTTACCATGATAGATGAGCCTGTTTTACCATATTTACCATGATAGATGAGCCTGTTTTACCATATTTACCATGATAGATGAGCCTGTTATACTATATTTACCATGATAGATGAGCCTGTTTTACCATATTTACCATGATAGATGAGCCTGTTTTACCATGATAGATGAGCCTGTTTTACCATATTTACCATGATAGATGAGCCTGTTTTACCATATTTACCATGATAGATGAGCCTGTTTTACCATATTTACCATGATAGATGAGCCTGTTTTACCATATTTACCATGATAGATGAGCCTGTTATACTATATTTACCATGATAGATGAGCCTGTTTTACTATATTTACCATGATAGATGAGCCTGTTTTACCATATTTACCATGATAGATGAGCCTGTTATACTATATTTACCATGATAGATGAGCCTGTTTTACCATATTTACCATGATAGATGAGCCTGTTATACTATATTTACCATGATAGATAAGCCTGTTTTACCATATTTACCATGATAGATGAGCCTGTTTTACCATATTTACCATGATAGATGAGCCTGTTTTACCATATTTACCATGATAGATGAGCCTGTTATACTATATTTACCATGATAGATGAGCCTGTTTTACTATATTTACCATGATAGATGAGCCTGTTTTACCATATTTACCATGATAGATGAGCCTGTTATACTATATTTACCATGATAGATGAGCCTGTTTTACCATATTTACCATGATAGATGAGCCTGTTATACTATATTTACCATGATAGATGAGCCTGTTTTACTATATTTACCATGATAGATGAGCCTGTTTTACTATATTTACCATGATAGATGAGCCTGTTTTACCATATTTACCATGATAGATGAGCCTGTTTTACCATATTTACCATGATAGATGAGCCTGTTATACTATATTTACCATGATAGATGAGCCTGTTTTACCATATTTACCATGATAGATGAGCCTGTTTTACCATATTTACCATGATAGATGAGCCTGTTTTACTATATTTACCATGATATATGAGCCTGTTTTACCATATTTACCATGATAGATGAGCCTGTTTTACCATGATAGATGAGCCTGTTTTACCATATTTACCATGATAGATGAGCCTGTTTTACCATATTTACCATGATAGATGAGCCTGTTTTACTATATTTACCATGATAGATGAGCCTGTTTTACCATATTTACCATGATAGATGAGCCTGTTTTACTATATTTACCATGATAGATGAGCCTGTTTTACCATGATAGATGAGCCTGTTATACTATATTTACCATGATAGATGAGCCTGTTTTACCATATTTACCATGATAGATGAGCCTGTTTTACTATATTTACCATGATAGATGAGCCTGTTTTACTATATTTACCATGATAGATGAGCCTGTTATACCATGATAGATGAGCCTGTTTTACCATATTTACCATGATAGATGAGCCTGTTTTACCATATTTACCATGATAGATGAGCCTGTTATACCATGATAGATGAGCCTGTTTTACTATATTTACCATGATAGATGAGCCTGTTTTACTATATTTACCATGATAGATGAGCCTGTTTTACCATATTTACCATGATAGATGAGCCTGTTGACAGCCAGCACCACCAGTCTCTGTAGTCTCTGTATGAACTCAGTCTCTGATGCTCTGATGGGGTTCTCCTGACTCATTCTTCTCTGCATCATCTGGTTCAGCTCATCACTGGCTACAGAACGCATCCTGGTCAGAAGACTGTCTGACTGGGCCAGGGAGAAGCGACGACGACCTGGGGATACAGGCAACGTGTATTATAGGAGGTGATTCCAACGTTGAGGGGCAAAGATGGTGTTAATCACACACAGGTGATCCTACAGAGAATGCTTAGTAAACTTGCATTACATGCTGCTAGCATCTCTTCATCACATGTCAGGCGTGACATGGACTAGATTCTCTGTGGGGAATGTTTTACCAGGAATCTACATGCCATAAGTATGAACTGAAATCTTCAAACAGGTTAGGGTGAGAACGTACACACGGGCACACACACACGGGCACACACACACACACGGGCGCACACACACGGGCACACACACGGGCACACACACGGGCACACACACACACACGGGCACACGGGCACACACACGGGCACACGGGCACACACACACACACGGGCACACACACACACACAGGCACACACACACACACGGGCACACACACACGGGCACACACACACGGGCACACGCACGCACACACACACGGGCACACACACACACACGGGCACACACACACACACGGGCACACACACACACGGGCACGCACACACGGGCACGCACACACGGGCACGCACACACACACGGGCACACACACGGGCACACACACACGGGCACACACACACGGGCACACACACACACACGGGCACACACACGGGCACACACACGGGCACGCACACACACACGGGCACACACACACACACGGGCACACACACGGGCACGCACACACACACGGGCACACACACACGGGCACCAGTAATGTCTGAGTGTACTGGGCGAGTCCTATCCCTCTGCTCTTTCCATGCAGTAGAGCAGAGACTGGGATTATAGGAAGGGTGAGTAGTTCACAGCAAGAGTTAGGGTTCTGGGGGGATAATGTTCGCCTCCAAACAGAGAGCGAGAGGGCACCGGGTCCCAGATCCCAGTGTGGCTACCTGAGTCACATAGGAACACATAGGAAGTGGTGTCGGTGGGGGAGGGGAGGGGGGAGGTCTCAGACAGGAAGCAGAAGGGGGGAGGCAGGGGGATCTGGCCGTACGAACAGTAGTGCTGCCGTGGAGTACGGGGAATGATGCAGTCTCTCATAACCATAGCCATGGAACCTTGGAGGGAGGAGGGGGGATACACAGGTGAGATGCAGGGTAGATAACAGGTAACACCTGATTAGGAAATGACAAGAATGGAAGACTGACCAGTGATGGCCTCAGACTGGTCATAACATCTCAGTCTGGTCACAATAACATCTCAGTCTGGTCACAATAACATCTCAGTCTGGTCACAATAACATCTCAGTCTGGTCACAATAACATCTCAGTCTGGTCACAATAACATCTCTGTCTGGTCACAATAACATCTCTGTCTGGTCACAATAACATCTCTGTCTGGTCACAATAACATCTCAGTCTGGTCACAATAACATCTCTGTCTGGTCATAACATCTCTGTCTGGTCTAAACATCTCTGTCTGGTCTAAACATCTCTGTCTGGTCTAAACATCTCTGTCTGGTCATAACATCTCTGTCTGGTCTAAACATCTCTGTCTGGTCATAACATCTCTGTCTGGTCATAACATCTCTGTCTGGTCATAACATCTCTGTCTGGTCATAACATCTCTGTCTGGTCATAACATCTCAGTCTGGTCACAACATCTCAGTCTGGTCACAATAACATCTGTCTGGTCACAATAACATCTCAGTCTGGTCACAATAACATCTCAGTCTGGTCACAATAACATCTCAGTCTGGTCACAATAACATCTCAGTCTGGTCACAATAACATCTCAGTCTGGTCACAATAACATCTCTTTCTGGTCATAACATCTCTTTCTGGTCATAACATCTCTGTCTGGTCATAACATCTCTGTCTCATAACATCTCTTTCTGGTCATAACATCTCTGTCTCATAACATCTCTGTCTCATAACATCTCTGTCTCATAACATCTCTGTCTCATAACATCTCTGTCTCATAACATCTCTGTCTCATAACATCTCTGTCTGGTCATAATAACTATTTCACTAAACAGAATTTTACGTAATTATGACATGACATTGAAGGTTGTGCAATGTAACAGGAATATTTAGACTTAGGGATGCCACCCGTTAGATAAAATACGGAACGGTTCCGTATTTCACTGAAAAAATAAATAGTTTCCGTATTCGACCATATTAATGACCAAAGGCTCGTATTTCTGTGTGTTATTATATTATAACTAAGTATATGATTTGATAGAGCAGTCTGACTGAGCGGTGGTAGGCAGCAGCAGGCTCGTAAGCATTCCTTCAAACAGCACTCGTGCGTTTTGTCAGCAGCTCTTCGTTGTGCTTCAAGCATTGCGCTGTTTATGACTTCAAGCCTATCAACTCCAGAGATGAGGGTGGTGTAACCGATGAGAAATGGCTGGCTAGTTAGCGCGCGCTAATAGCATTTCAAACGTCACTCGCTCTGAGACTTGGAGTGGTTGTTCCCCTTGCTCTGCAAGGGCGGCGGCTTTTGTGGAGCGATGCGCAACTCTGCTTCGATGTGGCTGTTGTCGTTGTGTTCCTGGTTCGAGCCCAGGGAGGAGTGAAGAGAGGGACGGAAGCTATACTGTTACACTGGCAATACTAAAGTGCCTATAAGAACATCCAATAGTCAAAGGTAAATGAAATACAAATGGTATAGAGGGAAATAGTCCTATAAAAACTACAACCTAAAACTTCTTACCTGGGAATATTGAAGTCTCATGTTAAAAGGAACCACCAGCTTTCATATGTTCTCATGTTCTGAGCAAGGAACTGAAACGTTAGCTTTCTTACATGGCACATATTGCACTTTTACTTTCTTCTCCAACACTTTGTTTTTGCATTATTTATTTGAGGCTAAATTGATTTTATTGATGTATTATATTAAGTTAAAATAAGTGTTCAGTCAGTATTGTTGTAATTGTCATTATTAGAATAAATTAAAACTGGCCGATTAAAACTTGTTGAGGATAGGGGGCAGTATTTTCACTTTGGGTGCCCATAGTGAACTGCATCCTACTCTGTCCTAGATGGCTAATATATGCATATTATTATTACTATTGGATAGAAAACACTAAAGTTTCTAAAACTGTTTGAATTATGTCTGTGAGTATAACAGAACTCATAGGGCAGGCATTCTTCTAAACAAGAAGTGAAATCACGATGACATCTCAGTCCGGTCACGATGACATCTGATTGGTCACGATAACATCTCAGACTGGTCACGATAACATCTCAGTCTGGTCACGATAACATCTCAGTCTGGTCACAATAATTTTTTTTATTTTATTTCACCTTTATTTAACCAGGTAGGCTAGTTGAGAACAAGTTCTCATTTGCAACTGCGACCTGGCCAAGATAAAGCATAGCAGTGTGAACAGACAACACAGAGTTACACATGGAGTAAGCAATTAACAAGTCAATAACACAGTAGAAAAAAAAAAAATGGGCAGTCTATATACAATGTGTGCAAAAGGCATGAGGTAGGCGAATAATACAATTTTGCAGATTAACACTGGGGTGATAAATGATCAGATGGTCATGTACAGGTAGAGATATTGGTGTGCAAAAGAGCAGAAAGGTAAATAAATAAATAAAATAAAAAAACAGTATAAAAACAGTATGGGGATGAGGTAGGTGAAAATGGGTGGGCTATTTACCAATAGACTATGTACAGCTGCAGCGATCGGTTAGCTGCTCGGATAGCTGATGTTTGAAGTTGGTGAGGGAGATAAGTCTCCAACTTCAGCGATTTTTGCAGTTCATTCCAGTCACAGGCAGCAGAGTACTGGAACGAGAGGCGGCCAAATGAGGTGTTGGCTTTAGGGATGATCAGTGAGATACACCTGCTGGAGCGTGTGCTACGGATGGGTGTTGCCATCGTGACCAGTGAACTGAGATAAGGCGGAGCTTTACCTAGCATGGACTTGTAGATGACCTGGAGCCAGTGGGTCTGGCGACGAATATGTGAGCGAGGGCCAGCCGACTAGAGCATACAAGTCGCAGTGGTGGGTGGTATAAGGTGCTTTGGTGACAAAACGGATGGCACTATGATAGACTGCATCCAGTTTGCTGAGTAGAGTGTTGGAAGCCATTTTGTAGATGACATCGCGAAATCGAGGATCGGTAGGATAGTCAGTTTTACTAGGGTAAGCTTGGCGGCGTGAGTGAAGGAGGCTTTGTTGCGGAATAGAAAGCCGACTCTTGATTTGATTTTCGATTGGAGATGTTTGATGTGAGTCTGGAAGGAGAGTTTGCAGTCTAGCCAGACACCTAGGTACTTATAGATGTCCACATATTCAAGGTCGGAACCATCCAGGGTGGTGATGCTAGTCGGGCATGCGGGTGCAGGCAGCGATCGGTTGAAAAGCATGCATTTGGTTTTACTCGCGTTTAAGAGCAGTTGGAGGCCACGGAAGGAGTGCTGTATGGCATTGAAGCTCGTTTGGAGGTTAGATAGCACAGTGTCCAATGACGGGCCGAAAGTATATAGAATGGTGTCGTCTGCGTAGAGGTGGATCAGGGAATCGCCCGCAGCAAGAGCAACATCATTGATATATACAGAGAAAAGAGTCGGCCCGAGAATTGAACCCTGTGGCACCCCCATAGAGACTGCCAGAGGACCGGACAGCATGCCCTCCGATTTGACACACTGAACTCTGTCTGCAAAGTAATTGGTGAACCAGGCAAGGCAGTCATCCGAGAAACCGAGGCTATTGAGTCTGCCGATAAGAATATGGTGATTGACAGAGTCGAAAGCCTTGGCGAGGTCGATGAAGACGGCTGCACAGTACTGTCTTTTATCGATGGCGGTTATGATATCGTTTAGTACCTTGAGCGTGGCTGAGGTGCACCCGTGACCGGCTCGGAAACCAGATTGCACAGCGGAGAAGGTACGGTGGGATTCGAGATGGTCAGTGACCTGTTTGTTGACTTGGCTTTCGAAGACCTTAGATAGGCAGGGCAGGATGGATATAGGTCTATAGCAGTTTGGGTCCAGGGTGTCTCCCCCTTTGAAGAGGGGGATGACTGCGGCAGCTTTCCAATCCTTGGGGATCTCAGACGATATGAAAGAGAGGTTGAACAGGCTGGTAATAGGGGTTGCGACAATGGCGGCAGATAGTTTCAGAAATAGAGGGTCCAGATTGTCAAGCCCAGCTGATTTGTACGGATCTAGGTTTTGCAGCTCTTTCAGAACATCTGCTATCTGGATTTGGGTAAAGGAGAACCTGGAGAGGCTTGGGCGAGGAGCTGCGGGGCGGAGCTGTTGGCCGAGGTTGGAGTAGCCAGGCGGAAGGCATGGCCAGCCGTTGAAGTGCTTATTGAAGCTTTCGATAATCGTGGATTTATCGGTGGAGACCGTGTTACCTAGCCTCAGTGCAGTGGGCAGCTGGGAGGAGGTACTCTTGTTCTCCATGGACTTCACAGTGTCCCAGAACTTTTGGAGTTGGAGCTACAGGATGCAAACTTCTGCCTGAAGAAGCTGGCCTTAGCTTTCCTGACTGACTGCGTGTATTGGTTCCTGACTTCCCTGAACAGTTGCATATCACGGGGCTATTCGATGCTATTGCAGTCCGCCACAGGATGTTTTTGTGCTGGTCGAGGGCAGTCAGGTCTGGAGTGAACCAAGGGCTGTATCTGTTCTTGGTTCTGCATTTTTGAACGGAGCATGCTTATCTAAAATGGTGAGGAAGTTACTTTTAAAGAATGACCAGGCATCCTCAACTGACGGGATGAGGTCAATGTCCTTCCAGGATACCCGGGCCAGGTCGATTAGAAAGGCCTGCTCACAGAAGTGTTTTAGGGAGCGTTTGACAGTGATGAGGGGTGGTCGTTTGACTGCGGCTCCGTGGCGGATACAGGCAATGAGGCAATGATCGCTGAGATCCTGGTTGAAGACAGCGGAGGTGTATTTGGAGGGCCAGTTGGTCAGGATGACGTCTATGAGGGTGCCCTTGTTTACAGAGTTAGGGTTGTACCTGGTGGGTTCCTTGATGATTTGAGTGAGATTGAGGGCATCTAGCTTACATTGTAGGACTGCCGGGGGTGTTAAGCATATCCCAGTTTAGGTCACCTAACAGAACAAACTCTGAAGCTAGATGGGGGCGATCAATTCACAAATGGTGTCCAGGGCACAGCTGGGAGCTGAGGGTGGCCGGTAGCAGGCGGCAACAGTGAGAGACTTATTTCTGGAGAGGGTAATTTTCAAAATTAGTAGTTCGAACTGTTTGGGTATGGACCTGGAAAGTATGACATTACTTTGCAGGCTATCTCTGCAGTAGACTGCAACTCCGCCCCCTTTGGTAGTTCTATCTTGACGGAAGATGTTATAGTTGGGTATGGAAATCTCTGAATTTTTGGTGGCCTTCCTGAGCCAGGATTCAGACACGGCAAGGACATCAGGGTTAGCAGAGTGTGCTAAAGCAGTGAGTAAAACAAACTTAGGGAGGAGGCTTCTGATGTTGACATGCATAAAACCAAGGCTTTTTCGATCACAGAAGTCAACAAATGAGGGTACCTGGGGACATGCAGGGCCTGGGTTTACCTCCACATCACCCGCGGAACAGAGAAGGAGTAGTATGAGGGTGCGGCTAAAGGCTATCAAAACTGGTCGCCTAGGCGTTGGGGGCAGAGGATAAGAGGAGCAGGTTTCTGGGCATGGTAGAATATATTCAGGGCATAATGCACAGACAGGGGTATGGTGGGGTGCGGGTACATGGAGGTAAGCCCAGGCACTGGGTGATGATGAGACAGGTTGTATCTCTGGACATGCTGGTTGTAATGGGTGAGGTCACCGCATGTGTGGGAGGTGGGACAAAGGAGGTAACAGGGGTATGCAGAGTGGGTCTAGGGCTCCATTGTGAACTCAGTATAACTAACCTGACAACAGTATACAAGGCATATTGACATCTGAGAGAGACATACAGCGAGGCATACAGTAATCACAGGTGTTGAATTTGAAACTAGCTAAAAACAGTAGGCGAGGCTAATCCCGCTAGCACAACAAACAGCAGGTAAAATGGCGTTGACTAGGCAGCGGGGCCGACAGGTAAGACAAACAAGCAGAAAGTGAGTACCGTGATTAATGGACAGTCCAGCGTGCGTCAGCTATGTAGCCAAGAGATCAGTGTCCAGGGGGCAGCGGTGGATGGGCAGGGGGGCTGGCGAGTGATTCAGGTTTATTTTTTTTTATTTTTTTTATTTTTTTTAACTAACAATGACTAACTAGCTTGTAGCTAGTTAGCTGGTCAGCGTCTGGAGGTTCCCGAGCGTCACAAAAATAAAAATAAGAGCAAAAGCAATAGCGATTCCGCATCACACCGGGTGAGGCAGGTCTCCGGAAGGTACAAACAAATCAAAAATCAAAAAGAGATAGAAAGCAAATGGGGTCAGAGAGCGACTGGGACGCGGTGGTACAGACGGTCAGCAGGCCTGTGCTAACAAGCCAACAGTTCGTAGGCCCGAGCTAGACAAGGTAGCAGCCAGCGGACCGGAGCTCGACAAGCTAGCCGCCAGCAGGCCGAACTAGCAAGCAGGGAGATAGCGAGGGCTAGAGAGCCAACCTTTGGGGGACGTCGCGATGGGGTGAGCCCGTTCATTTATTCCTCTTCATGCGGTGAGCTGGAGACACAGCGACTCAGAAAGCCCGCGGGCCTTGGCCAGTAGATGGATCCCTGGCGATGTCGCAGCGGAGAAGCCCGTTGAAACCCCCTCGGACGACCACGTCGGCGGACCAGTCGTGATGGATCGGCGGGGCTCCGTGTCGGCAGCAGAGGGCCAGTCGAGGGTCCAGGCCAATTGGCAAACTAGGTATTTTTGGACCTCTTCGGGCAGTCGGGAGATGGGTCTAGCTCGAGGCTAGCTCCAGGCTAACTGGTGCTTGCTCTGGGACAGAGACGTTAGCCAGGAGTAGCCACTCGGATTGCAGCTAGCTATTTACGATGATCCGGTACAAAGCTTCAGAGCTTGCGGTAGGAATCCGGAGATGTGGCAGAGAAAAAGCAGTCTGATATGCCCCGGGTAGATGTCGCGCTGGTGTCCCAGCCAGCGTTGAAGACCGCTAGCAGTGGCCAGCCAGTAGCTAGTTAGCGGCTAGCCTCTGATGAGGGTTCCGACTCTAAAGCATAGAAAAAGCAGATCCGTACCACATTGGGTGATGCGGGTTGCAGGAGAGTATATTCAGCCTGTGGCCGGGAAGTGAGACCAAAATATGTACGAAATATATACGGAAAAAAAGAGGAAAAAAACTATACCTACACTATACAGGACGGGACAAGACAAAACACACGTCCGACTGCTACGCCATCCAATAACATCTCAGTCTGGTCACAATAACATCTCAGTCTGGTCACGATGACATCTCAGACTGGTCACGATAACATCTCAGTCTGGTCACGATAACATCTCAGTCTGGTCACGATAACATCTCAGTCTGGTCATAACCATTTTACTAAACATCTCAGACTGGTCATACAGTTGAAGTCGTAAGTTTACAGGTTGGCGTCATTAAAACTCGTTTTTCAACCACTCCACAAATTTCTTGTTAACAAACTATAGTTTTGGCAAGTCAGTTAGGACATCTACTTTGCGCATGGCACAAGTCATTTTTCCAACAATTGTTTACAGACAGATTATTTCACTTATAATTCACTGTATCACAATTCCAGTGGGTCAGAAGTTTACATACACTAAGTTGACTGGGCCTTTAAACAGCTTGGAAAATTCAGAAGATGATGTCATGGCTTAAGAAGCTTCTGATAGGCTAATTGACATAATTTGAGTCAATTGGAGGTGTACCTGTGGATGTATTTCAAAGGCCTACCTTCAAACTCAGTGCCTCTTTGTGACATACGACATTTGAAAATCAAAATAAATCAGTCAAGACTTCAAGAAAAATTTGTAGACCTCCACAAGTCTGGTTCATCCTTGGGAGCAATTTCCAAACGCCTGAAGGTACCACGTTCATCTGTTCAAACAATAGTAAGTATAAACACCATGGGACTACGCAGCCGTCATACTGCTCAGGAACTAGACGCGTTCTGTCTCCTAGAGATGAATGTACTTGTGAAAAGTGCAAATCAATCCAAGAACAACAGCAAAGGACCTTGAATATGCTGGAGGAAACATGTACAAAAGTATCTTTATCCACAGTAAAACAAGTCCTATATCGACATAAGACGCTCAGCAAGAAAGAAGCCACTGCTCCAAACCACCATAAAAAAGCCAGACTACGGTTTGCAACTGCACATGGGGACAAAGTCATACTTTTAGGAGAAATGTCCTCTGGTCTGATGAAACAAAAATATAACTGTTTAGCCTAATGACCATTGTTATGTTTGGAGGAAAGGGGAGGCTTGCAAGCCAAAGAACACCATCCCAACCATGAAGCACAGGGTGGCAGTATCATGTTGTGGAGGTGCTTTGCTGCAGGAGTGACTGTGCACTTCACAAAATAGATGGCATCATGAGGCAGGAAAGAAATCGTGGATATATTGAAGCAACATCTCAAGACATCAGTCAGGAACTTAAAAGCTTTGTCGCAAATGGGTTCTCTCCAATGGACAATGACCCCAAGCATACTTCCAAAGTTGTGGCAAAATGGCTTAAGGACAACAGAGTCAAGCTATTGGAGTGGCCATCACAAAGCCCTGACTTCAATCCTATAGAATATTTAGAATTTAGTGTTGCAAGCAAGGAGGCCTACAAACCTGACTCCAGTTACACCAGCTCTGTCCAGGAGGAATGGGCCAAAATTCTCACAATTTATTGTGGGAAGCTTGTGGAAGGCTACCCAAAACATTTGACTCAAGTTAAACAATTTAAAGACAATTCTGCCAAATACTAATTGTGTGTATGTAAACTTCTGACCCACTGGGAAATTTATGAAAGAAATAAAAAGCTGAAATAAATCCTTCTCTCTCTACTATTATTCTGACATTTCACATTCTTAAAATAAGTGGTGATCCTAACTGACCTAAAATAGTGGAATTGTTACTAGGATTAAATGTCAGGAATTGTGAAAAACTGAGTTTAAATGTATTTGGCTAAGATGTATGTAAACTTCTCACTTCAACTGTAACTTTATTTCACTAAACATCTCAGACTGGCTCATAATACCTACACCGAACATAAATATATACGCAACCATTTCAAATAATTTACGACGGAGTTACAGTACATATAAGGAAATCAGTCAATCGAAATAAATTCTTTATGTCCTAATCTATGCAGGGGTGTGGACCGAAGAAACCAGTCAGTATCTGGTGTGACCAACCTGAAAGAACTGGGCCACTTTCAGCCCAGGAATTGTGGAACAGATCCCCTTACGACATGGGGGCGTGCATTATCATGCTGAAACGGGGATGATGGAGGAGGATGAATGGTACGACAATGGAGCTCAGGATCTCTTCACAGGATCCTGTGCATTCAAACTGCCATCGATAAATGCATTTCTGTCTGTTGACGATGGGTTCTCTAAAACGGCATTGGGTATTGTAGAGAATGAGCATTAAAGTCTGGCAACAGCTCTGGTGGACATTCCTGCTGTCACCATGCCAACAGCTCTGGTGGACATTCCTGCTGTCAGCATGCCAACAGCTCTGGTGGACATTCCTGCTGTCACCATGCCAACAGCTCTGGTGGAGCATTCCTGCATCATGCCAATTGTATTCCTCAAAACTTGAGACATCGAGTTAGTGACAAAGCTGCACATTTAGAGTGCCTTTTATTGTCCACGGCACAAGGTGCACCTGTGTAGTGATAATGGTGTTTAATCAGCTTCTTGATATGCCACACTGGCAGGTGGACCGGATTATCTTGGCGAAGGAGAAATGTTCACTATCAGGGACGTGAACAATTTTGTAAACAACATTTTATAGAAATAAGCTTTTTTGTCCCTATGGAACATTTCTGGGATCTTTTATTTCAGCTCATGCAAAGCAGGAGACCAACACTTTACCTGTTGAGCTTATATTTTTGTTCAGTGTATTTCACTAAACATCTCGTATACTACAAGCAGTTACACTGACGTCTACATTGGAAACAGTAGTTGGCATCGTGCATTAATATGTAAATAACCATGACAACGCCAACGGATAGAGCTCTCATTTCCCTAAGATCTGTCAACTGTAAAATAACAATCAAGTAGTATTCTTCTTCTAGACCCGGAGCAACACAGTCCTATTGCTATTGGCACTAACTAACCAACCAACCATGGGATATCCTCTCACCTGTGATGGTCTTGGCACTAACTACAGTGCCTTGCTAAAAGTATTCGGCCCCTTGAACTTTGCGACCTTTTGCCCATTTCAGGGCTTCAAACATAAAGATATAAAACTGTATTTTTTGGTGAAGAATCAACAACAAGTGGGACACAATCATGAAGTGGAACGACATTTATTGGATATTTAAACTTTTTTAACAAATCAAAAACTGAAAAATTGGGTACCAAAATTATTCCACCCCTTTACTTTCAGTGCAGCAAACTCTCCCAGACGTTCAGTGAGGATCTCTGAATGATCCAATGTTGACCTAAATGACTAATGATGATAAATACAATCCCACCTATGTGTAATCAAGTCTCATATAAATGCACTGCACTGTGATAGTCTCAGAGGTCCGTTAAAAAGCGCAGAGAGCATCATGAAGAACAAGGAACACACCAGGCAGGTCCTTCAGATACTATTGTGAAGAAGTTTAAAGCGGGTTTGGATACAAAAAGATTTCCCAAACTTTAAACATCCCAAGGAGCACTGTGCAAGCGATAATATTGAAATGGTTATATCAGACCACTGCAAATCTGCAAGACCTGGCCGTCCCTCTAAACTTTCAACTCATACAAGGAGAAGACTGATCAGAGATGCAGCCAAGGGCCCATGATCCTCTGGATGAACTGCCAGAGATCTACAGCTGAGGTGGGAGACTCTGTCCATAGGACAGCAATCAGTCGTATATTGCACAAATCTGGCCTTTATGGAAGAGTGGCAAGAAGAAAGCCATTTCTTAAAGATATCCATAAAAAGTGTCATTTAAAGTTTGCCACAAGCCACCTGGGAGACACACCAAACATGTGGAAGAAGGTGCTCTGGTCAGATGAAACCAAAATTGAACTTTTGGCAACAATGCAAACGTTATGTTTGGTAAAAGCAACACAGCTCATCACCCTGAACACACCATCCCCACTGTCAAACATGGTGGTGGCAGCATCATGGTTTGGTCCTGCTTTTCTTCAGCAGGGACAGGAAGATGGTTAAAATTGATGGGAAGATGGATGGAGCCAAATACAGGACCATTCTGGAATAAAACCTGATGGAGTCTGCAAAGACCTGAGACTGGGATGAGATTTGTCTTCCAACAAGACAATGATCCAAAACATAACAAAATCTACAATGGAATGGTTCAAAATAAACATATCCAGGTGTTAGAATGGCCAAGTCAAAGTCAGACCTGAATCCAAACAGAATCTGTGGAAAGAACTGAAAACTGCTGTTCACAAATGCTCTCCATCCAACCTCACTGAGCTCGAGCTGTTTTGCAAGGAGGAATGGGAAAGATTTCAGTCTCGATGTGCAAACTGATAGACAAGATCTCCTGGCATACTTACAGCTGCAATGTCGCAGCAAAAGGTGGCGCTACAAAGTATTAATTTAAGGGGCTGAATAATTTTGCACGCCCAATTTTTAAGTTTTTGATTTGTTAAGTTTGAAATATCCAATAAATGTCGTTCCACTCTCATGATTGTGTCCCACTTGTTGTTGATTCTTCACAAAAAATACAGTTTTATATCTTTATGTTTGAAGCCTGAAATGTGGCAAAGGCCAAAGTTCAAGGGGGCCGAATACTTTCGCAAGGCACTGTAACTAACCAACCATGGGATATCCTATCACCTGTGATGGTCTTGGCACCAACTAACTAACTAAAACATGGGATATCCTCTCACCTATGGATACTCTTCCCACTTCTGGTAGATGGCATGGTGAGAAAGGTGGGCACGTTGACCCAGAGCTGCTCGGCATTTCTGAGGGGTCCTGATTAGCTGTCGTCTATGAACTCAATAGCTTTGAGTTGGAGGACACGGGAACTAGGGCCATCTTCATATCTCTACAGAAGGAGAGAGAATCTGAATAGTTGTGTTAGTAGTTAACCCCAGACCCTGGTGGGTGTCTGCTGTGTGTTCAGTAGTTTAAACAGGACTCTGGTGGGTGTCTGAGCTGTGTGTGTTAGTAGTTTAAACAGACTCCCGTGATGGGGCCTATGTGTAGTTAGTAGTTTAAACAGACTGGTGGGTGTCTGAGCTGTGTGTGTAGTAGTTTAAACAGACCTCTGGTGGGTGTCTGAGCTGTGTGCCAGTAGTTTAAACAGACCTCTGGTCTGAGAGAACGAGTAGATTCAGTACCAGTCAAAATAATCATTCAATCAAGGGTAGAATAACAGGGTAGAATAACAGCGAAGACATCAAAACTATGAAATAACTTTTATAGCTTTTCCAGGCTATACTATACTTACCCTATAATATATATATATATACTCTACCAGGCTATACTATACCTACCCTCTGCCCTATATAATATATATACTCTACCAGGCTATACTATACCTACCCTCTGCCCTATATAATATATATACTCTACCAGGCTATACTATACCTACCCTATATAATACACTGCTCAAAAAAATAAAGGGAACACTTAAACAACACAATGTAACTCCAAGTAGTGAAGTGGATCAGGTAGTGCAGCTCATCCAGGATCGCACATCAATGCGAGAGGTTTGCTGTGTCTGTCAGCGTAGTGTCCAGAGCATGGGCGCTACCAGGAGACTGAGCCCAGTACATCAGGAGACGTGGAAGAGGCCAACATCCAGCAACAGCTACCTCTGTCTTTGTGCAGGAAGACTGCAGAGCCCTGCAAATGACCTCCAGCAGGCCACAAATGTGCATGTGTCTGCTCAAACGGTCAGAAACAGACTCCATGAGGGTGGTATGAGGGCCCGATGTCCACAGGTGGGGGTTGTGCACAGCCCAACACCGTGCAGGACGTTTTGGCATTTGCCAGAGAGCACCAAGATTGGCAAATTCGCCACTGGCGCCCTGTGCTCTTTCAGAAGATGAAAGCAGGTTCACATTGAGCACGTGACAGACGTGACAGAGTCTGAGACGCCGTGGAGAACGTTCTGCTGCCTGCAACATCCTCCCAGCATGACCGGTTTGGCGGTGGGTCAGTCATGGTGTGGTGGCATTTTCTTTGGGGGCCGCATTTCTTTGGGGGCCACTTTACCTCCCATATTGGTGCATTGGCCCTGGTTCCCTCTAATGCAAAGACAATGAATTTAAATAATGTGTAAATGTTGCACAACCCAGGTGTGTAAAGCTCTTGCTCACCAGAAAGACTCCCAGTTTTGCTTTTCACCTTGAGAAGACTCAGCTTCTAGCCCATCTATAGAAGACCTCACAGCCCTTAGAGCCTTTTACCCAGAAAGACCTACAGCTCTTAGAGCCTTACCCAGAAAGACTCCCATCTAGTACCCAGAAAGACTCACAGCTCTTAGAGCCTTACCCAGAAAGACTCACAGCTCTTAGGCCTTACTCCAGAAAAGACTCACAGCTCTTAGAGCCTTTACCTAGAAAGACACTACAGCTCTTAGGGCCTTGCAGAAAGATCTCAATAGCCCTTAGAGCCTTACCCAGAAAGACTCACAGCCTTTAGAGCCTTACCCAGAAAGACTCACAGCTCTTAGGCCTAGGCAGAAAGACTCACAGCTCTTAGAGCCTTACCCAGAAAGACTCACAGCTGTAATCACTGTCAAGGTGCTTCAAAAAATATTGAATCAGGGTAAATTTAAATATTTGTATTTCATTTTCAATACATTCGCAACAATTCTGGGATATTGTGTGAAGATGGGTGAGAAAAAATCAATTTAATGCTTTGTTCAGAACAAAATGTGGAATAAGTCGGGGTGTGAATAGTTCCTGAAGGAACTGTTCATAGGTAC
>NW_027038453.1:0-5000 GCF_034236695.1 Oncorhynchus nerka
TCAACCACTGGGCTACCAGTGTCCTCTACTCTAACCACTGGGCTACCTGCGCGCTCTGCACTCTAACCACTATGGGCTGCCTGCCTCCTCTACACTCTAACCACTGGGCTACCTGCCTCCTCTACACTCCAACCACTGGGCTACCTGCCTCCTCTGCACTCTAACCACTAGACTGCCTGCCTCCTCTACACTCTAACCACTGGGCTACCTGCCTCCTCTACACTCTGGCCACTGGAGGCTGCCTGCCTCCTCTGCACTCTAACCGCTGGGTTGCCTGCTTGCTCCTCTGCACTCCTGACCGCTGGGTCTGCCCTTGTCCTCTGCACTCTGGCCGCTGGGTCTGCCTTATCACTCTGCACTCCAGCCCGCTGGGCTGCCAATGCTCATCCTGCACTCACGACCGCTGGGCTGCCTGCCATCATCTGCACTCTGGCCGCTGGGCTGCCCTGCGCATCATCTGCACTCTGGCCACTGGGCTACCCTGCCTCCTCTACACTCCTAACCACTAGGTTACTGCCTCCTCTACACTCCTAACCACTAGGCTACCTGCCTCCTCTACCTCTAACCACTAGGCTACCTGCCTCCTCTACACTCACTCACTTCAGGCTACCAGCCTCCTCTACCTCTAACCACCCCAGGTTGCACCACTCCTCTACACTCTAACCACTAGGCTACCTGCTCCTCTACACTCTAACCACTAGGTTACCTGCACTCCTCTACCTCTAACCACTAAGGCTACCTGCCTCCTCTGCACTCTAACCACTAGACTCACCTGCCTCCTCTACACTCTAACCACTAGGCTACCAGCCTCCTCTACCTCTAACCCATAAGGCTACCTGCCGCCTCTACACTCTAACCACTAGGGCTACCCTGCCTCCTCTACACTCTAACCACTGGGCTGCCAGCCTCCTCTAACCACTAGGCTACCTGCCACCTCACACTCTAACCACTAGGCTACCTGCCGCCTCTACACTCTAACCATAGGTTACCTATACCTCTACTGCCAACTAAGGCTACCTGCAGCCATCTCACACTCTAACCACTGGGCTATGACCACCTCTACACTCTAGCAACATGGATTACCAACCAGCCTCTACACTCTAACAACTAGGTTACCAGCCTCCTCTACACTCTAACCACTAGGCTACCAGCCGCCTCTACCTCTAACAACTAGGTTACCAGCCTCCTCTACACTCTAACCAATAGGCTACCTGCCCGCCCGCTACACTCTAACCACTAGGCTACCTGCGCGCCCCTACACTCTAACCGCTAGGCTACCTCCTCTACACTCTAACCACTAGACCACCTGCCTCGCTCCTCTGGACCTCTAACCCTCTGACCGCTGCCTCCTCTACACTCTAACCACTGGACGCGCGGCTCCTCTGCACTCTGACCGCTGGTTTTACCTGCCTCCTCTGCACTCTAACCACTGGCTACCAGCTTATGCCTCTACACTCTGACCGCTGGCTACCAGCCGATCACATCTGTTGGGACCTGCCGCCCTGCCCATCTGACCGCTGGGCTGCCTGCCTCCTCTGCGCTCTGAACCACTAGACTACCTTGATCTCCTCACACTCTGACCACTGGCTACCTGCCTCCTCCACTCTAACCGCTAACAGCCTCCTCTAGGTCTAACCAGCCTCCTCTACGCTCTAACCGCTAGGCTGCCTGCCGCCTACACTCTAACCACTAGGCGAATGCCTCCTCTACCTCTAACCACTAGGCTACCAGCCTCCTCTACACTCTAACCACCCCTAGGTTACCTGCCTCGCCTCTACACTCCTGACCACTAGGTTACCAGCCTCCTCTACCTCCTCGACCACTAGGCTACCTGCCTCCTCTACCTCTAACCACTGGCTACCAGCCTCCTCTACCTCTAACCACTGGTTACCTGCCTTCTCTACCTCTAACCACTAGGCTACCTGCCTTCTCTACACTCTAACAACTAGGCTACCTGCCGCCCTCTAACCACAGGCAATGCCTCCTCTAGGTCTAACCACTGGGCTACCTGCCTCCTCTACACTCTAACCACTAGGTTACCTGCCTCCTCTACACTCTAACCACTAGGCTACCTGCCGCCCTACACTCTAACCACTAGGTTACCTGCCTCCCTCTGCACTCTAACCACTAGGCTACCCTGCCTCCTCTACACTCTAACCACTAGGTTGCCTGCCTCCTCTGCACTCTAACCACTAGGCTACCCTGCCGCCTCTGCACTCTAACCACTAGGCTACCAGCCTCCTCTGCACTCAACCACTAGGTTGCCTGCCTCCTCTGCCCTCTAACCACTGGCGATCTGCCTCCTCTACACTCTAACCACTAGGCTACCTGCCGCCTCTAACCACTAGGCTACCTGCCGCCTCTACACTCTAACAACTAGGCTACCAGCCCTATGTAGCATCATTGGTCTAGTAGTAGTTTCATTAAAAATGTTAGTTGTTTGTTACATTTGACTGTGTAAAACCTAGCAGTACTACTTATTTATCTGAGAGTGAGGTTGGATAAATAGTATTTTTGTAGTATTTGTAGAAAAACTACGATTATTTGTCTCTCTGAAAATGAAACCATCAAGTGATCGATTTTAAACAAATGCAACGTCTGTCATTGAACCATGATTAGATTGTGAACAAACACACCGATCTCTAGTGTGTGTGTGTGTGTGTGTGTGTGTGTGTGTGTGTGTGTGGGTGTGTAGGTGTCGGTGACCTCTGTGTTTGATTCTTCATTGTCACAAATGTCATTGATCTCATTCTCTCGCTCCTATTCTCTCTCTCAGAAACACACACACACACACACACACACACACACACACACACACACACACACACACACACACACACACACACACACACACACACACACACACATCAGAGGAGAGGGAGCACAGGGAAGCTGCCCGTCAGTCTCTTCATCAGTGTCCTTCTCCAAAAAGAGGTGTCTGTTTTGAGGAATGTGCTCCGTTCGGCTCCGTTCGGCTCCGTTCGGCTCCGTTCGGCTCCGTTCGGCTCCGTTCGGGGAACATGTTCATTGGGGAATCATTGATTTATTTATCCCACCTTCACCTCCTACCTACTGCCTCTGAAACCAATCCATTTTATCCCCACCCACCTCCTACCTTCTGCCTCTGAAACCAATCCATTTTATCCCCACCCACCTCCTACCTTCTGCCTCTGAAACCAATCCATTTTATCCCCACCCACCTCCTACCTACTGCCTCTGAAACCAATCCATTTTATCCCCACCCACCTCCTACCTTCTGCCTCTGAAACCAATCCATTTATCCCCACCCACCTCCTACCTTCTGCCTCTGAAACCAATCCATTTAATCCCCACCCACCTCCTACCTTCTGCCTCTGAAACCAATCCATTTAATCCCCACCCACCTCCTACCTTCTGCCTCTGAAACCAATCCATTTTATCCCCACCCACCTCCTACCTACTGCCTCTGAAACCAATCCATTTTATCCCCACCCACCTCCTACCTACTGCCTCTGAAACCAATCCATTTTATCCCCACCCACCTCCTACCTACTGCCTCTGAAACCAATCCATTTTATCCCCACCCACCTCCTACCTTCTGCCTCTGAAACCAATCCATTTTATCCCCACCCAACTCCTACCTACTGCCTCTGAAACCATATTACAGTAGAAGTCGGAGGTTTACATACACCTACAGCCAAATACATTTACACTCAGTTTTTGTCAACTCCTGACAATCACATCACTATTTCTGAACAGTCTCCAACAACGTTGTTGTCTTGCCTCTACGGTAATATTTAAATTTCATTTATCTAAAGGACAATACGTATTCGTAATAGATGAGATATAGTAATACTGTACATGTGTAATATCACACACACACACACACACGCACACACACACACACACACACACACACACACACACACACACACACACACACACACACACACACGATAACGACTAATGTAAAAATAAAAATCATCGATTCACAGTCAAATACTTCTCGTTGACTCTCGTTGTGATTCCTTCCACTAGTTTTGACAATCAACTAACGTGTCAGATATGAGATCAGGTCTGTTAGATATGAGATCAGGTCTGTTAGATATGAGATCAGGTCTGTTAGATATGAGATCAGGTCTGTCAGATATGAGATCAGGTCTGTCAGATATGAGATCAGGTCTGTCAGATATGAGATCAGGTCTGTCAGATATGAGATCAGGTCTGTTAGATATGAGATCAGGTCTGTCAGATATGAGATCAGGTCTGTCAGATATGAGATCAGGTCTGTCAGATATGAGATCAGGTCTGTTAGATATGAGATCAGGTCTGTCAGATATGAGATCATCAGATATGAGATCAGGTCTGTCAGATATGAGATCAGGTCTGTCAGATATGAGATCAGGTCTGTCAGATATGATATCAGGTCTGTCAGATATGAGATCAGGTCTGTCAGATATGAGATCAGGTCTGTCAGATATGAGATCAGGTCTGTCAGATATGAGATCAGGTCTGTCAGATATGAGAACAGGTCAGTCAGATATGAGATCAGGTCTGTCAGATATGAGATCAGGTCTGTTAGATATGAGATCAGGTCTGTTAGATATGAGATCAGGTCTGTCAGATATGAGATCAGGTCTGTCAGATATGAGATCAGGTCTGTCAGATATGAGATCAGGTCTGTTAGATATGAGATCAGGTCTGTCAGATATGAGATCAGGTCTGTCAGATATGAGATCAGGTCTGTTAGATACGAGATCAGGTCTGTTAGATATGAGATCAGGTCTGTTAGATATGAGATCAGGTCTGTCAGATATGAGATCAGGTCTGTTTTGACCCTGGTGATACGCATCAATGCATTTATCTCTACCTGGGGTCTGGGACAGAGTACTACATTTATATCTATCTGGGGTGTAATGCTTGTCATCTGGGGAAGGAGAGGAGGACCAAGGTGCAGCGTGGTAAGTGTTCATATTATTTCATGAAATATGCAACACTAGACAAAACAACAAACCCGACCA
>NW_027038453.1:12500-20000 GCF_034236695.1 Oncorhynchus nerka
GTGCTGCAGTGAGATGCAGAGAGGTGCCAGTGTGTCAGTGCTGCAGTGAGATGCCCAGAGAGGTGTCAGTGTGTCAGTGCTGCAGTGAGATGCCCAGAGAGGTGCCAGTGTGTCAGTGCTGCAGTGAGATGCCCAGAGAGGTGTCAGTGTCTCAGTGAAATGCCCAGAGAGGTGTCTGTGTGTCAGTGCTGCAGTGAGATGCCCAGAGAGGTGTCAGTATGTCAGTGCTGCAGTGGATGCCCAGAGAGGTGTCAGTGTGTCAGTGCTGCAGTGAGATGCCCAGAGAGGTGTGGTGGTATGGTGAGATGCCCAGAGAGGTGTCAGCATGTCGGTGCTGCAGTGAGATGCCCAGAGAGGTGTCAGCATGTCGGTGTGCAGTGAGATGCCCAGAGAGGTGCCAGTGTGTCAGTGCTGCAGTGAGATGCCCAGAGAGGTGTCAGTGTGTCAGTGCTGCAGTGAGATGCCCAGAGGTGCCAGTGCTGCAGTGAGATGCCCAGAGGTGCCAGTGCTGCAGTGAGATGCCCAGAGAGGTGTCAGTGCTGCAGTGAGATGCCCAGAGAGGTGTCAGTGTGTCAGTGTTTCAGTGCTGCAGTGAGATGCCCAGAGAGGTGCCAGTGTGTCAGTGCTGCAGTGAGATGCCCAGAGAGGTGCCAGTGTGTCGGTGCTGCAGTGAGATGCCCAGAGAGGTGTCAGTGTGTCAGTGCTGCAGTGAGATGCCCAGAGAGGTGTCAGTGTGTCAGTGCTGCAGTGAGATCCCCAGAGAGGTGTCAGTGTGTCAGTGTTTCAGTGAGATGCCCAGAGAGGTGTCAGTGTGTCAGTGCTGCAGTGAGATGCCCAGAGAGGTGCCAGTGTGTCGGTGCTGCAGTGAGATGCCCAGAGAGGTGCCAGTGTGTCGGTGCTGCAGTGAGATGCCCAGAGAGGTGTCAGTGTGTCAGTGCTGCAGTGAGATGCCCAGAGAGGTGCCAGTGTGTCAGTGCTGCAGTGAGATGCCCAGAGAGGTGTCACTGTGTCTGTGCTGCAGTGAGATGCCCAGAGAGGTGTCAGTACTGCAGTGAGATGCCCAGAGAAGTGTCAGTGTGTCAGTGCTGCAGTGAGATGCCCAGAGAGGTGTCAGTGTGTCAGTGCTGCAGTGAGATGCCCAGAGAGGTGTTAGTGTTTCAGTGTGTCAGTGAGATGCCCAGAGAGGTGTCAGTGTGTCAGTGCTGCAGTGAGATGTGTCAGTGTCAGTGCTGCAGTGAGATGCCCAGAGAGGTGTCAGTGTGTCAGTGCTGCAGTGAGATGCCCAGAGAGGTGTCAGTGTGTCAGTGCTGCAGTGAGATGCCCAGAGAGGTGTCAGTGTGTCAGTGCTGCAGTGAGATGCCCAGAGAGGTGTCAGTGTGTCAGTGCTGCAGTGAGATGCCCAGAGAGGTGTCAGTGTGTCAGTGCTGCAGTGAGATGCCCAGAGAGGTGTCAGTGTATCAGTGCTGCAGTGAGATGCCCAGAGAGGTGTCAGCGTGTCAGTGCTGCAGTGAGATGCCCAGAGAGGTGTCAGTGTGTCAGTGCTGCAGTGAGATGCCCAGAGAGGTGTCAGTGTATCAGTGCTGCAGTGAGATGCCCAGAGAGGTGTCAGTGTGTCAGTGCTGCAGTGAGATGCCCAGAGAGGTGTCAGTGTGTCAGTGCTGCAGTGAGATGCCCAGAGAGGTGTCAGTGTGTCAGTGCTGCAGTGAGATGCCCAGAGAGGTGTCAGTGTATCAGTGCTGCAGTGAGATGCCCAGAGAGGTGTCAGCGTGTCAGTGCTGCAGTGAGATGCCCAGAGAGGTGTCCGTGTATCAGTGCTGCAGTGAGATGCCCAGAGAGGTGTCAGCGTGTCGGTGCTGCAGTGAGATGCCCAGAGAGGTGTCAGTGTATCAGTGCTGCAGTGAGATGCCCAGAGAGTTGTCAGTGTGTCAGTGCTGCAGTGAGATGCCCAGAGAGGTGTCAGTGTGTCGGTGCTGCAGTGAGATGCCCAGAGAGGTGTCAGTGTATCAGTGCTGCAGTGAGATGCCCAGAGAAGTGTCAGTGTGTCAGTGTTGCAGTGAGATGCCCAGAGAGGTGTCAGTGCTGCAGTGAGATGCCCAGAGAGGTGTCAGTGTGTCAGTGCTGCAGTGAGATGCCCAGAGAGGTGTCAGTGTATCAGTGCTGCAGTGAGATGCCCAGAGAGTTGTCAGTGTGTCAGTGCTGCAGTGAGATGCCCAGAGAGGTGTCAGTGTATCAGTGCTGCAGTGAGATGCCCAGAGAGGTGCCAGACTGATGGTGAGATGCCCAGCTAGGTGTTGTGGCATGGTGAGATGCCCTGCTAGGTGTGGTGGCATGGTGAGATTCCCAGCTAGGTGTTGTGGCATGGGTGAGATGCCCAGCTAGGTGTGGTGGCATGGTGAGATGCCCAGCTAGGTGTGGTGGCATGGTGAGATGCCCAGCTAGGGTGTTGTGGCATGGTGAGATGCCCTGCTAGGTGTTGTGGCATGGTGAGAGTGAGATGCCCAGCTAGGTGTGGTGGCATGGTGAGATTGCCAGCTAGGTGTGGTGGCATGGTGAGATGCCCAGCTAGGTGTGGTGGCATGGTGAGATGCCAGCTAGGTGTTGTGGCATGGTGAGATGCCCTGATAGGTGTTGTGGCATGGTGAGATGCCCAGATAGGTGTGGTGGCATGGTGAGATGCCCAGCTAGGTGCGGTGGCATGGTGAGATGCCCATCTATGTGTGGTGGCATGGTGAGATGCCCATCTAGGTGTGGTGGCATGGTGAGATGCCCTGCTAGGTGGGGTGGCATGGTGAGATGCCCAGCTAGGTGTTGTGTCATGGTGAGATGCCCAGCTAGGTGTGGTGGCATGGTGAGATGCCCAGATAGGTGCGGTGGCATGGTGAGATGCCCAGCTAGGTGTGGTGGCATACTGAGATGCCCTTCTAGGTGTGGTGGCATGGTGAGATGCCCTGCTAGGTGGGGTGGCATGGTGAGATGCCCTGCTAGGTGCGGTGGCATGGTGAGATGCCCAGGTAGGTGCGGTGGCATGGTGAGATGCCCAGCTAGGTGCGGTGGCATGGAGAGATGCCCAGCTAGGTGCGGTGGCATGGTGAGATGCCCAGCTAGGTGCGGTGGCATGGTGAGATGCCCAGGTAGGTGCGGTGGCATGGTGAGATGCCCTGCTAGGTGTTGTGGCATGCTGAGAGTGAGATGCCCAGCTAGGTGTGGTGGCATGGTGAGATTGCCAGCTAGGTGTGGTGGCATGGTGAGATCCCCAGCTAGGTGTGGTGGCATGGTGAGATGCCCAGCTAGGTGTTGTGGCATGGTGAGATGCCCTGATAGGTGTTGTGGCATGGTGAGATGCCCAGATAGGTGTGGTGGCATGGTGAGATGCCCAGCTAGGTGCGGTGGCATGGTGAGATGCCCATCTATGTGTGGTGGCATGGTGAGATGCCCATCTAGGTGTGGTGGCATGGTGAGATGCCCTGCTAGGTGGGGTGGCATGGTGAGATGCCCTGCTAGGTGTTGTGTCATGGTGAGATGCCCAGCTAGGTGTGGTGGCATGGTGAGATGCCCAGATAGGTGCGGTGGCATGGTGAGATGCCCAGCTAGGTGGTGGCATACTGAGATGCCCTTCTAGGTGTGGTGGCATGGTGAGATGCCCTGCTAGGGTGGGGGGTGGCATGGTGAGATGCCCTGCTAGGTGCGGTGGCATGGTGAGATGCCCAGGTAGGGTGTGGTGGCATGGTGAGATGCCCAGCTAGGTGCGGTGGCATGGTGAGATGCCCAGCTAGGTGCGGTGGCATGGTGAGATGCCCAGCCAGGTCGGTGGCATGGTGAGATGCCCAGCAGGTGCGGTGGCATGGTGAGATGCCATGCTAGGTGCGGTGGCATGGTGAGATGCCCAGCTAGGTGCAGTGGCATGGTGAGATGCCCAGCTAGGTGCTGTGGCATGGTGAGGATGCCCAGCTAGGTGTGGCATGGTGAGATGCCCAGCTAGGTGTGGTGGCATGGTGAGATGCCCAGAAAGTGGGGTGGCATGGTGAGATGCCCAGCTAGGTGCAAGGGTGGCATGGTGAGATGCCCATCTAGGTGCGGTGGCATGGTGAGATGCCCAGCTAGGTGGGTGGCATGGTGAGATGCCCAGCTAGGTGGGGTGGCATGGTGAGATGCCCATCTAGGGGCGGTGGCATGGTGAGATTCCCAGCTAGGTGGGGTGGCATGGTGAGATGCCCAGCTAGGTGCGGTGGCATGTGGTGAGATGCCCAGCTAGGTGCGGTGGCATGGTGAGATGCCCAGCTAGGTGCAAGACTGATGGTGAGATGCCCAGCTAGGTGCGGTGGCATGGTGAGATGCCCACTAGGTGGGGTGGCATGGTGAGAAGCCCTGCTAGGTGGGGTGGCATGGTGAGATGCCCTCTAGGGTGTTGTGTCATGGTGAGATGCCCATTTAGGTGCGGTGGCAAGGTGAAATGCCCAGAGAGGTGCGGTGGCATGGTGGCAAGATGCCCTGCTAGGTGGGGTGGCATGGTGAGAAGCCCAGCTAGGTGGGGTGGCATGGTGAGATGCCCAGCTAGGGTGCGGTGGCATGATGGGAATGCCCAGCTAGGTGCGGTGGCATGGTGAGATGCCCAGAAAGGTGGGGTGGCATGGTGAGATGCCCAGAAAAGTGGGGTGGTATGTTGAGATGCCCAGAAAAGTGGGGTGGCATGGTGAGATGCCCAGAAAAGTGGGGTGGCATGGTGAGATGCCCAGCTAGGTGTGGTGGGATGGTGAGATGCCCAGCTAGTTGCGGTGGCATGGTGAGATGCCCAGAAATGTGGGGTGGCATGGTGAGATGCCCAGCTAGGTGCAAGACTGATGGTGAGATGCCCTGCTAGGTGCGGTGGCATGGTGAGATGCCCAGAAATGTGGGGTGGCATGGTGAGATGCCCAGCTAGGTGCAAGACTGATGGTGAGATGCCCAGCTAGGGGCGGTGGCATGGTGAGATGCCCAGAAATGTGGGGTGGCATGGTGAGATTACCCAGCTAGGTGTGGTGGCATGGTGAGATGCCCTGCTAGGTGTGGTGGCATGGTGAGATGCCCAGCTAGGTGTTGTGGCATGGTGAGATGCCCTGCTAGGTGTTGTGGCATGGTGAGATGCCCAGATAGGGTGTGGTGGCATGGTGAGATGCCCAGCTAGGTGCGGTGGCATGGTGAGATGCCCATCTATGTGTGGTGGCATGGTGAGATGCCCATCTAGGTGCGGTGGCATGGTGAGATGCCCTGCTAGGTGGGGTGGCATGGTGAGATGCCCTGCTAGGTGTTGTGTCATGGTGAGATGCCCAGCTAGGTGTGGTGGCATGGTGAGATGCCCAGATAGGTGCTGTGGCATGGTGAGATGCCCAGCTAGTGTGGTGGCATACTGAGATGCCCTGCTAGGTGTGGTGGCATGGTGAGATGCCCTGCTAGGTGGGGTGGCATGGTGAGATGCCCTGCTAGGTCCGGTGGCATGGTGAGATGCCCAGGTAGGTGCGGTGGCATGGTGAGATGCCCAGCTAGGTGCGGTGGCATGGTGAGATGCCCAGCTAGGTGCGGTGGCATGGTGAGATGCCCAGGTAGGTGCGGTGGCATGGTGAGATGCCCAGCTACGTGCGGTGGCATGGTGAGATGCCCAGCTAGGTGCGGTGGTATGGTGAGATGCCCTGCTAGGGTGCGGTGGCATGGTGAGATGCCCAGCTAGGTGCGGTGGCATGGTGAGATGCCCATCTAGGTGCGGTGGCATGGTGAGATGCCCAGCTAGGTGGGGTGGCATGGTGAGATTCCCAGCTAGGTGGGTGGCATGGTGAGATGCCCAGCTAGGTGCGGTGGCATGGTGAGATGCCCAGCTAGGTGCAAGACTGATGGTGAGATGCCCAGCTAGGTGCGGTGGCATGGTGAGATGCCCAGAAATGTGGGGTGGCATGGTGAGATGCCCAACTAGGTGCAAGGTGATGGTGAGATGCCCTGCTAGGTGTTGTGTCATGGTGAGATGCCCTGCTAGGTGTTGTGTCATGGTGAGATTCCCATCTAGGTGCGTGTGTCATGGTGAGGATGCCCATCTATGTGTGGTGGCATGGTGAGATGCGCAGCTAGGTGCGGTGGCATGGTGACATGCCCATCTAGGTGTTGTGTCATGGTGAGATCCCCATCTAGGTGTGGTGGCATGGTGAGATGCCCTGCTAGGTGGGGTGGCATGGTGAGATGCCCTGCAGGGTGTTGTGTCATGGTGAGATGCCCAGCTAGGTGTGGTGGCAAGGTGATGCCCAGATAGGTGGTGGCATGGTGAGATGCCCAGCTAGGTGTGGTGGCATACTGAGATGCCCTTCTAGGTGTGGTGGCATGGTGAGATGCCCTGCTAGGTGTGTGGCATGGTGAGATGCCATTTAGGTGCGGTGGCATGGTGAGATGCCCAGGTAGGTGCGGTGGCATGGTGAGATGCCCTGCTAGGTGGGGTGGCATGGTGAGATGCCCAGCTAGGTGCGGTGGCATGGTGAGATGCCCAGCTAGGTGCGGTGGCATGATGAGATGCCCAGCTAGGTGTGGTGGCATGGTGAGATGCCCAGCTAGGTGCGGTGGTATGGTGAGATGCCCATTTAGGTGCGGTGGCATGGTGAGATGCCCAGAGAGGTGCGGTGGCATGGTGAGATGCCCAGCTAGGGTGGGGTGGCATGGTGAGATGCCCAGCTAGGTGAGGTGGCATGGTGAGATGCCCAGCTAGGTGCGGCATGGTGAGATGCCCAGCTAGGTGGGGTGGCATGGTGAGATGCCCAGCTAGGTGCGGTGCATGGTGAGATGCCCAGCTGGGTGCGGTGGCATGGTGAGATGCCCAGCTAGGTGCAAGACTGATGGTGAGATGCCCAGCTAGGTGCGGTGGCATGGTGAGATTCCCAGCTAGGGTGGGGTGGCATGGTGAGATGCCCAGCTAGGTGGTGGCATGGTGAGATACCCATCTAGGTGTGGTGGATGGTGAGATGCCCTGCTAGGTGTTGTGTCATGGTGAGATGCCCATTTAGGTGTTGTGGCAAGGTGAAATGCCCAGAGAGGTGTGTTGGCATGGTGAGATGCCCTGCTAGGTGGGGTGGCATGGTGAGAAGCCCTGCTAGGTGGGGTGGCATGGTGAGATGCCCTGCTAGGTGTTGTGTCATGGTGAGATGCCCATTTAGGTGCGGTGGCAAGGTGAAATGCCCAGAGAGGTGTGGGTGGCATGGTAAGATGCCCTGCTAGGTGGGGTGGCATGGTGAGAAGCCCTGCTAGGGTGGGGTGGCATGGTGAGATGCCCAGCTAGGTGCGGATGCATGATGAGATGCCCAGCTAGGTGCGGTGGCATGGTGAGATGCCCAGAAAAGTGGGGGTGGCATGGTGAGATGCCCATCTATGTGGGGTGGCATGTTGAGATGCCCAGAAAAGTGGGGTGGCATGGTGAGATGCCCAGAAAAGTGGGGTGGCATGGTGAGATGCCCAGCTAGGTGCGGGATGGTGAGATGCCCAGCTAGGTGGGGT
>NW_027038453.1:25000-31122 GCF_034236695.1 Oncorhynchus nerka
ACCAGATACTAACTGGTTTTCATGAGGTAATGGGGTCACACCAGATACTGACTGGTTTTCATGAGGTAAATGGTCACACCAGATACTGACTGGTTTTCATGAGGTAAATGGGGGTCACACCAGATACTGACTGGTTTTCATGAGGTAAATGGGGTCACACCAGATACTGACTGGTTTTCATGAGGTAAATGGGGGTCACACCAGATACTGCCTGGTTATCATGAGGTAAATGGGGGTCACACCAGATGCTGACGGGTTTCATGAGGTAAATGGTCACACCAGATACTGACTGGTTTTCATGAGGTAAAATGGTCACACCAGATACCGACTGGTTTTCATGAGGTAAATGGTTCACTGGTTTTCATGAGGTAAATGGGGGTCACACCAGACTACTGACTGGTTTTCATGAGGTAAATGGGGGTCACACCAGATACTGACTGGTTTTCATGGGTAAATGGGGTCACACCAGATACTGACTGGTTTTCATGAGGTAATGGGGTCAAACCAGACACTGACTGGTTTTTCATGAGGTAAATGGTGGTCACACCAGATACTGCCTGGTTATCATGAGGTAAATGGGGGTCACACCAGATGCTGACTGGTTATCATGAGGTAAATGGTCACACCAGATACTGACTGGTTTTCATGAGGTAAATGGGTCACACCAGATACTGACTGGTTTTCATGAGGTAAATGGGGGTCACACCAGACACCGACTGGTTTTCATGAGGTAAATGGGGTCACACCAGATACTGACTGGTTTTCATGAGGTAAATGGTCACACCAGATGCTGACTGGTTTTCATGAGGTAAATGGTCACACCAGATACTGACTGGTTTTCATGAGGTAAAAGGGGTCACACCAGATACTGACTGGTTTCCATGAGGTAAATGGGGGGTCACACCAGATACTGACTGGTTTTCATGAGGTAAAAATGGGGTTCGCACCAGATACTGACTGGTTTTCATGAGGTAAATGGGGGTCACACCAGATACCGACTGGTTTTCATGAGGTAAATGGTCACACCAGATACTGACTGGTTTTCATGAGGTAAATGGTCACACCAGATACTGACTGGTTTTCATGAGGTAAATGGGGTCACCAGATACTGACTGGTTTTCATGAGGTAAATGGGGTCACACCAGATACTGACTGGTTTTCATGAGGTAAAAGGTAAATGGGGGTAAAATGGTCACACCAGATACTGACTGGTTTTCATGGTAAATGGTCACACCAGATACTGACTGGTTTTCATGAGGTAAATGGGGTCACACCAGATACTGACTGGTTTTCATGAGGTAAATGGGGGTCACACCAGATACTGACTGGTTATCATGAGGTAAATGGTCACACCAGATACTGACTGGTTTTCATGAGGTAATGGGGGTCACACCAGATACTGACTGGTTTTCATGAGGTAAATGGGGTCACACCAGATACTGACTGGTTTCATGAGGTAAATAAATGGGGTTACACCAGATACTGACTGGTTTTCATGAGGTAAATGGTCACACCAGATACTGACTGGTTTTTCATGAGGTAAATGGTCACACCAGATACTGACTGGTTTTCATGAGGTAAATGGGGTCACACCAGATACTGACTGGTTTTCATGAGGTAAATGGGGGTCACACCAGATACTGACTGGTTTTCATGGGGTAATGGGGGTCACACCAGATACTGACTGGTTTCATGAGGTAAATGGGGGTCACACCAGACACTGACTGGTTTCATGAGGTAAATGGTCACACCAGATACTGCCTGGTTATCATGAGGTAAATGGGGGTCACACCAGATGCTGACTGGTTATCATGAGGTAAATGGTCACACCAGATACTGACTGGTTTTTTCATGAGGTAAATGGTCACACCAGATACTGACTGGTTTTCATGAGGTAAATGGGGTCACACCAGACACTGACTGGTTTGCATGAGGTAAATGGGGGCAGCACCAGCTACTGACTGGTTTTCGCGAGGTAAATGGTCACACCAGATAAATGGGGTCACCAGATACTGACTGGTTTTCATGGGGTAAATGGGGTCACACCAGATACTGACTGGTTTTCATGAGGTAAATGGGGGTCACACCAGCTACTGACTGGTTTTCATGAGGTAAATGGGGTCACACCAGACACTGACTGGTTTTCACCGACTGGTCGCGAGGTAATGGTGGTCACACCAGATACCACTGCCTGGTTATCATGAGGTAAATGGGGTCACACCAGATGCTGACTGGTTATCGCGAGGTAAATGGTCACACCAGATATGACTGGTTTTCATGAGGTAAATGGGGGTCACACCAGATACTGACTGGTTTTCATGAGGTAAAGGGTCACACCAGATACTGACTGGTTTTCATGAGGTAAATGGGGGTCACACCAGCTACTGACTGGTTTTCATGAGGTAAATGGGGTCACACCAGACACTGACTGGTTTTCATGGTGTAATGGGGTCGCACCAGATACCGACTGGTTTTCATGAGGTAAATGGGGGTCACAATTAAGATACTGACTGGTTTTCATGAGGTAAATGGTCACACCAGATACTGACGGGTTTCATGAGGTAAATGGTCACACCAGATACTAACTGGTTTTCTGATCCACAGCCCTACCTTTTTTCAGGAATCTGTGACCTATGATACATATCTGTTTTCCCAGTCATGTGAAATCATAGATTAGGTCTAGATTAATGTATTTTTAATCGACTGATTTCCTCTGAACTGTAACTCAGTGTAAAATATATTAATTATGATTATTAGTACTTACATTCTTGTTCAGTATTAAATAGAGTTAATCTAAGGTTGTCCATCTGTTTTACTCCCCCTTGGGAAAATAAATCTGTTTTACTCCCCTTTGGGAAAATAAATCTGTTTGTTTATCTCTTTATGTCGACGGCACATTTGTTCTTTGTGTCGATTTGATGACATCATATGTTTTTTTCCTCCCACATGACTTTCCATTAATTTCAGTAAAACGGCTTCATGCCAAATGGAATAAAATGTTTTTTGGGGAAATCTACAACCCACGATAACATTATTCTGGTTACTTAAAAATATATATTATAATTTGTTTAATATATATATATATATATATATATATAATCTACTTTCAGTGAAGCCACTCATCCATCAGAGTGACCTCATCCATCACATTAGTCATCGAACAGCAACTCCCGTCCAGAGAGACCTCATCCATCACATTAGTCATCGAACAGCAACTCCCGTCCAGAGAGACACACAGAAGCAACCAGGGTCAACGCCCTGCTCAAGAGCACATCGACAGATCTCCCACAAGGTCAAAAACGGGACCTGAACCAGCCACCCATCAGCTACTGCCCAAGCCCCGAATCAGGCCACCGTCCGAGTCCCTGACCACCAGGCCACCGCCCGAGTCCCTGACCACCAGGCCACCGGCCCGAGTCCCTGACCACCAGGCCACCAGCCCGAGCCCCCGACCGCCAGGCCACCGGCCCTCCAAGCCTTTTTGAGTTTCAGGGCCTGTATTTTTTTCAAATAAATATGTTTCTGTTATTGGGGAATACAGAGGGGTTTGGTTCTTCAATGGCTGATTCAAGTATTTGAAGTTTTCATGATTTTCTTTTGTTTGAATTCAATGTAGTATTTCTATACAGCATTTCAAAGGGACACAGGTCACACTTTTGAAAGCCATTTCACTCTCCTTGTGGTTTGATTTAGGGAGTCAATTTGAACCAAACGGATTCCTCAATTTCAGTCAGTTGGTGTCTGATCTATTGCTGCATTTATGTTCTGAGAGTCTGTCTGATTCTATTAGGTTTTAAACAATACTGAAGGAGCAGATTGGTTGTTTTGTTCTCTATGTAATGGTGTCTGTTTCCTCTCTCTCTCTGTCTCTCCTCTGAGAAAGTATGTCATCTATATACAGGCTCAATAGATATGTATTGGGGACTAGGCATATGTGATAAACAGAGAGCGTAAATTAAGATTTTATTTGAGGGGATGTGCGAGTGTGAAGAGTCAGTGTGAATGTGTGTGTGAGTGTGTAGAGTATGTGTGAATGTGTGTGTGAGTGTGTGTGTGTGTGTGTTTGTGTGTCTGTGTATTTTTTGTTTGTGTATTTGAGTATGTGTGTGAACATATGTTTGAGTGTGTAGAGTCCTGTCAGTGTGCATAAAGATGATAACACTGAGATGGCATCGCACTAGCTCTTGTTTTTTTTATGTGCTATTTTTTTACATTATATATTCAAGCAAATGTTTTGCGTCATTACATACAGCCGAGAAGAACTGTTGGATATTAGTTACTCACCAGAACAGCGTTACGACCAGGAATACGACCAGGAATACGACCAGCAGATCCTTTGTTCTCCCCAGAGCAATATAACTTATTCCAAAACATTGCCGGAGGAGGATAGGCATTCGAGGCGTCCTGCTGGTTCGACTTAGGAGGCGCGCACGTCACCCACAGCTTCCGAGTATATTACTCGCTAATGTTCAGTCTTTGGATAACAAAGTTGATGAGCTCAGAGCAAGGATTTCTTTCCAGAGAGACATCGGGGAACCTGTAACATCCTTTGTTTCACAGAAACAAGGCTCTCTCGGGATACTCTACCGGTAAAGCCAGCATGATTCTCAGTACGTCGCGCAGACAGGAATAAATATCTCCCCGGGAAGCAGAAGGGCGGAAGGGTGTGTTTCATGATTAATGACTCATGGTGTTATTCTAGGAACGTACATGAACTCAAGTTATTTTGTTTACCCGACCTAGAATACCTCACAATCATATGCCGACCATATTATCTCCCAAGAGAATTCTCCTACGTCATCGCCACGGCCGTTTTACAATCCCACCTCAAGCCGATACCACGACGGCCCTCAAATAACTTCACTGGACATTATGCAAACTGGAAACCAAATATCCTGAGGATGCATTTATTGTAGCTGGGGATTTTAACAAAGCAAATCTGAGGACTAGGCTGCCGAAGCTCTATCAACATATTGACTGTACTACTCACCCTGCTAAGACTCTCGACCATTGCCATTCAAAACTACTGGAATGCTTACAAGGCCCTCCCCTGCCCTTCTTACGGCGAATCTGAACACGACTATATCTTGCTCCTCCCTTCCTATAGGCAGAAACTCAAACAGGAGTTTGAGTCCTTGCTAAGGACTATTCAACACTGGTCTGACCAATCGGAATCCACGCTTCAGGATTGTTTCGATCATGTGGACGGGGATATGTTCCGGGTAGCTTGCAAAATAAATCTAGAAGCATACACGGATATGGTGACTGGGTTTATAAGGAAGTGTATAGGAGATGTATCTGTGACTAATTCATTTCTCTAGGATAGGGGGCAGCATTTGGAATTTTGGATGAAAAGCATGTCGAAATTAAACTGCCTTCTACTCAGGCCCAGAATATAGGATACGCATATAATTAGTATATTTCGATAGCAAACACTCTAAAGTTTCCAAAACTGTTAAAATAATGTCTGTGAGTATAACAGAACTGATTTGGCAGGCGAAAACCTGAAAAAAATCCATTCAGGAAGTAGGATTAAAAAAATAATATATATTTCAATGCCATTACAGAATCCATTGACTTAGAACTCAAATTGCAGTTCCTATGCCTTCCACTAGATGTCAACGGTCTTTAGAAATGGTTTCAGCCCTGTATTCTGAAAAATTAGGGAGTAAGAGCAGTCTGAATGAGAGGACCCTGCCGTGTCACAGAGCTTTTTCATGCGCGCCACCAGAGAGAGTGCCTTTCTTGTTGACTTTTTATATTGACAAGGTTATTGTCCGGTTGAAATATGATTGATTATTTAGGCTTAAAACAACCTGGGGATTGAATATAAACATCGTTTGACATGTTTCTATGAACTTTACGGATACAATTGGCATTTTTTGTCTGTCTGTTTTGACTGCTTTTGAGCCTGTGGATTCCTGAAGAAATCGCGCGAACAAAACGGAGGTTTCCAGATATAAAGAGAGACTTTATCGAACAAAATAACATTTATTGAATAAATGAATGTCTTCTGAGTGCAAACATATGAAGATCATCAAAGGTAAGTGATTAATTTTATCTCTATATATGACCTGTGTAAGGTTAAAACCTACCCTAACCAGAAAACCGTGGATAGATGG
>NW_027038454.1:0-31168 GCF_034236695.1 Oncorhynchus nerka
GCTGCAGTGGCTCGTGGGGCTGCAGTGGCTCGTGGGGCTGCAGTGGCTCGTGGGGCTGCAGTGGCTCGTGGGGCTGCAGTGGCTCGTGGGGCTGCAGTGGCTCGTGGGGCTGCAGTGGCTCGTGGGGCTGCAGTGGCTCGTGGGGCTGCAGTGGCTCGTGGGGGCTGCAGTGGCTCGTGGGGCTGCAGTGGCTCGTGGGGCTGCAGTGGCTCGTGGGGGCTGCAGTGGCTCGTGGGGGCTGCAGTGGCTCGTGGGGGCTGCAGTGGCTCGTGGGGGCTGCAGTGGCTCGTGGGGCTGCAGTGGCTCGTGGGTCTGCGGACCATCCATACTACAGGTTTAAATAGCTGGTCGCTAGACTAACTTACCATTTACCCATCTTGTTCAATTAAACTTCAACCCCAAAAAGGTTTCAGCATTTTCATCCATTTCTGTATTTCCTCATTTGAGATCATTTCCACACTGCAAATCAAATCCAATACAATTTTAACACAGGACTGTAAGATATGGGCAAATAAATCTAGGTTTTATTTTTAACCTAATATTGCAAATGCAATTTAGATCAAAACTCTTGGATGAACTGTTGGAATCTTGGAAATATAATGATTTATTCTAGTAGTTATTCTAGTAGTTATTCTAGTAGTTATTCTAGTAGTTATTCTAGTAGTTATTCTAGTAGTTATTCTAGTAGTAATTCTAGTAGTAATTCTAGTAGTTATTCTAGTAGTTATTCTAGTAGTAATTCTAGTAGTAATTCTAGTAGTTATTCTAGTAGTAATTCTAGTAGTTATTCTAGTAGTTATTCTAGTAGTAATTCTAGTAGTTATTCTAGTAGTAATTCTAGTAGTTATTCTAGTAGTTATTCTAGTAGTAATTCTAGTAGTTATTCTAGTAGTAATTCTAGTAGTAATTCTAGTAGTTATTCTAGTAGTTATTCTAGTAGTTATTCTAGTAGTTATTCTAGTAGTAATTCTAGTAGTTATTCTAGTAGTTATTCTAGTAGTAATTCTAGTAGTTATTCTAGTAGTTATTCTAGTAGTAATTCTAGTAGTAATTCTAGTACTTATTCTAGTAGTAATTCTAGTAGTTATTCTAGTAGTTATTCTAGTAGTAATTCTAGTAGTTATTCTAGTAGTAATTCTAGTAGTTATTCTAGTAGTTATTCTAGTAGTAATTCTAGTAGTTATTCTAGTAGTAATTCTAGTAGTTATTCTAGTAGTTATTCTAGTAGTAATTCTAGTAGTTATTCTAGTAGTAATTCTAGTAGTAATTCTAGTAGTTATTCTAGTAGTTATTCTAGTAGTTATTCTAGTAGTTATTCTAGTAGTTATTCTAGTAGTTATTCTAGTAGTTATTCTAGTAGTAATTCTAGTAGTTATTCTAGTAGTTATTCTAGTAGTAATTCTAGTAGTAATTCTAGTACTTATTCTAGTAGTAATTCTAGTAGTTATTCTAGTAGTTATTCTAGTAGTTATTCTAGTAGTTATTCTAGTAGTTATTCTAGTAGTAATTCTAGTAGTTATTCTAGTAGTTATTCTAGTAGTTATTCTAGTAGTTATTCTAGTAGTTATTCTAGTAGTTATTCTAGTAGTTATTCTAGTAGTTATTCTAGTAGTTATTCTAGTAGTAATTCTAGTAGTTATTCTAGTAGTTATTCTAGTAGTAATTCTAGTAGTTATTCTAGTAGTTATTCTAGTAGTTATTCTAGTAGTTATTCTAGTAGTTATTCTAGTAGTTATTCTAGTAGTTATTCTAGTAGTAATTCTAGTAGTTATTCTAGTAGTAATTCTAGTAGTTATTCTAGTAGTAATTCTAGTAGTAATTCTAGTAGTTATTCTAGTAGTTATTCTAGTAGTTATTCTAGTAGTAATTCTAGTAGTAATTCTAGTAGTAATTCTAGTAGTTATTCTAGTAGTTATTCTAGTAGTAATTCTAGTAGTTATTCTAGTAGTAATTCTAGTAGTAATTCTAGTAGTTATTCTAGTAGTTATTCTAGTAGTAATTCTAGTAGTAATTCTAGTAGTTATTCTAGTAGTTATTCTAGTAGTAATTCTAGTAGTTATTCTAGTAGTAATTCTAGTAGTTATTCTAGTAGTTATTCTAGTAGTATCTAGTAGTTATTCTAGTAGTTATTCTTAGTAGTTACTTCTAGTAGCAATTCTAGTAGTAATTCTAGTAGTTATTCTAGTAGTTATTCTAGTAGTGCAATTCTATAGCAATTCTAGTAGTTATTCTAGCAGTTATTCTAGTAGTTATTCTAGCAGTAATTCTAGTAGTTATTCTAGTAGTTATTCTAGTAGTAGTTATTCTAGTAGTAATTCTAGTAGTTATTCTAGTAGTAATTCTAGTAGTTTATTCTGATAGTTATTCTAGTAGTTATTCTAGTAGTAATTCTAGTAGTTATTCTAGTAGTTATTCTAGTAGTAATTCTAGTAGTTATTCTAGTAGTAATTCTAGTAGTAATTCTAGTAGTTATTCTAGTAGTAATTCTAGTAGTTATTCTAGTAGTTATTCTAGTAGTAATTCTAGTAGTAATTCTAGTAGTTATTCTAGTAGTAATTCTAGTAGTAATTCTAGTAGTAATTCTAGTAGTAATTCTAGTAGTTATTCTAGTAGTAATTCTAGTAGTAATTCTAGTAGTTATTCTAGTAGTTATTCTAGTAGTTATTCTAGTAGTTATTCTAGTAGTAATTCTAGTAGTAATTCTAGTAGTTATTCTAGTAGTTATATATTCTATAGTTAGAATATAATAGTGGGCACTTTGAATACAGTGTTTGACATGACAACAAATTAAAATGCCAGGGAGGAGTTATTGTGACAGGGTAGGAACCAAAGTGATGGTCAAAGTTTCCCTGGGGACCCTATAATCTTTGGCTACATTAAATGTTTCTCTTAGCTACTTCACGTTGCAGAGAAATGGTATGAGGTTAGTATCATAGCGTCTCTCTCTGTTGAAAACAGACGGTTGACCTCAACAACCCTCATCAAATATATATATATTTTAAATAATATTGAGATGTATCCACCAGTCCAAAGAAAGGACGGGAGCTAGACAGTCCTCCGTGCCAGTTTTGTGGTTAATGATTCCCATTGTCAGGGTTGAGAGACATGCATCTTGTCAGTATATCCATAATCTTTGATGTAGCAATATCATATTTAACAAAACCAAACATTGAAATACCGTTATAGAAGGTAAAGTGAAAACCCAAAGTGATCTATAGTCTTGTTCCAGCCTAATATGCATCGGGGTCACAGTTATCATCTAATATCTGTTAGGGTCACTGTATCTTGGTAAGTTAGTACTCATAACATCTCTTCTACCGTTGAAGTGGATGGTCCCTCTCATCTTCCCTCACTTCCTCTCTCCTCGCCTCCTTCTGAAAACCCACAGCAGTTCCTCCGTTTTAGGTCCTCTCCTACAAAGTGTTTTTATAGAAGGAGAGAGAGGATGTGAAATCACCACGGTTTCTTAACCTTTTCTTTCCCAGATGGACATCAATGAGATGACTAAGCCCTGGGGTCTGGAGGTAGACAGGGTGGAGCTGACTGTAGGTGCTGTCCTGAAGCCCCCAGAGGACCATTCATCTCTGGGCCTGGCTCGTCATCCTACCCCCTCTATTCCTGGTCTCGAGGGCCTGGCTGGACCCCATACAACAACTGGCTATGCACTTCCTGGAGCAATATGGTTGGCGGTAACCATGGAGCTCCTGGTTAGGACAGGTACAGTCACAATGGAGCTCCCCTGGTTAGGACAGGTACAGTCACAATGGACCTCCCCTGGTTAGGACAGGTACAGTCACAATGGAGCTCCCCTGGTTAGGACAGGTACAGTCACAATGGAGCTCCCCTGGTTAGGACAGGTACAGTCACATAGTAACAATGGACCTCCCCTGGTTAGGACAGGTACAGTCACAATGGACCTCCCTGGTTAGGACAGGTACAGTCACATAGTAACAATGGACCCTCCCCTGGGTTAGGACAGGTACAGTCACAATGAGCTCCTGGTTAGGACAGGTACAGTCACAATCGAGGCTCCCTGGTTAGGACAGGTACAGTCACAATGGACCTCCTGGTTAGGACAGGTACAGTCACAATTGAGCTCCCCTGGTTAGGACAGGTAGGGTCACAATGGACCTCCTGGTTAGGACAGGTACAGTCACAATGGACCTCCTGGTTTAGGACAGGTACAGCTCCAATGGACCTCCCCTGGTTAGGACAGGTACAGTCACAATGGAGCTCCTGGTTAGGACAGGCATACAGTCAATGGACCTCCGGTTAGGACAGGTACAGTCACAATGGAGCTCCCCTGGTTAGGACAGGTACAGTCACAATGGACCTCCCTGGTTAGGACAGGTACAGTCACAATGGACTCCTGGTTAGGACAGGTACAGTCACAATGGACCTCCCCTGGTTAGGACAGGCACAGTCCACAATGGACCTCCCTGGTTAGGACAGGTACAGTCACAATGGAGCTCCCTGGTTAGGGACAGGTACAGTCACAATGGAGGCTCCCTGGTTAGGACAGGTACAGTGCAATGGACCTCCTGGTTAGGACAGGTACAGTCACATAGTAACAATGGACCTCCCCTGGTTAGGACAGGTACAGTCACAATGGACCTCCCCTGGTTAGGACAGGTACAGTCACAATGGACCTCCCCTGGTTAGGACAGGTACAGTCACAATGGACCTCCCCTGGTTAGGACAGGTACAGTCACAATTGAGCTCCCCTGGTTAGGACAGGTACAGTCACAATGGACCTCCCCTGGTTAGGACAGGTACAGTCACAATGGACCTCCCCTGGTTAGGACAGGTACAGTCACAATGGACCTCCCCTGGTTAGGACAGGTACAGTCACAATGGACCTCCCCTGGTTAGGACAGGTACAGTCACAATGGACCTCCCCTGGTTAGGACAGGTACAGTCACATAGTAACAATGGACCTCCCCTGGTTAGGACAGGTACAGTCACAATGGAGCTCCCCTGGTTAGGACAGGTACAGTCACAATGGACCTCCCCTGGTTAGGACAGGTACTGTAACAATATACCTCCCCTGGTTAGGACAGGTACAGTCACATAGTAACAATGGACCTCCCCTGGTTAGGACAGGTGGGGTCACAATGGAGCTCCCCTGGTTAGGACAGGTACAGTCACAATGGACCTCCCCTGGTTAGGACAGGTAGAGTCACATAGTAACAATGGACCTCCTCTGGTTAGGACAGGTACAGTCACATAGTAACAATGGACCTCCCCTGGTTAGGACAGGTACAGTCACAATGGACCTCCCCTGGTTAGGACAGGTACAGTCACAATGGAGCTCCCCTGGTTAGGACAGGTACAGTCACATAGTAATAATGGACCTCCCCTGGTTAGGACAGGTACAGTCACAATGGACCTCCCCTGGTTAGGACAGGTACAGTCACATATTAACAATGGACCTCCCCTGGTTAGGACAGGTACAGTCACAATGGACCTCCCCTGGTTAGGACAGGTACAGTCACATATTAACAATGGACCTCCCCTGGTTAGGACAGGTACAGTCACAATGGACCTCCCCTGGTTAGGACAGGTACAGTCACATAGTAACAATGGACCTCCCCTGGTTAGGACAGGTACAGTCACAATGGACCTCCCCTGGTTAGGACAGGTACAGTCACAATGGAGCTCCCCTGGTTAGGACAGGTACAGTCACATAGTAACAATGGACCTCCCCTGGTTAGGACAGGTACAGTAACAATATACCTCCCCTGGTTAGGACAGGTACAGTCACATAGTAACAATGGACCTTCCCTGGTTAGGACAGGTACAGTCACAGTAACAATGGACCTCCCCTGTTAGGACAGGTACAGTCACAATGGACCTCCTCTGGTTAGGACAGGTACAGTCACATGGTAACAATGGACCTTCCCTGGTTAGGACAGGTACAGTCACATAGTAACAATGGAGCTCCCCTGGTTAGGACAGATACAGTCACATAGTAACAATGGACCTCCCCTGGTTAGGACAGGTATAGTCACATAGTAACAATGGACCTCCCCTGGTTAGGACAGGTACAGTCACAATGGACCTCCCCTGGTTAGGACAGGTACAGTCGCAATGGACCTCCCCTGGTTAGGACAGGTACAGTCACATAGTAACAATGGACCTCCCCTGGTTAGGACAGGTACAGTCACAATGGACCTCCCCTGGTTAGGACAGGTACAGTCACATAGTAACAATGGACCTCCCCTGGTTAGGACAGGTACAGTCACAATGGAGCTCCCCTGGTTAGGACAGGTACAGTCACAATGGAGCTCCCCTGGTTAGGACAGGTACAGTCACAATGGACCTCCCCTGGTTAGGACAGGTACAGTCACAATTGAGCTCCCCTGGTTAGGACAGGTACAGTCACAATGGACCTCCCCTGGTTAGGACAGGTACAGTCACAATGGACCTCCCCTGGTTAGGACAGGTACAGTCACAATGGATCTCCCCTGGTTAGGACAGGTACAGTCACAATGGACCTCCCCTGGTTAGGACAGGTACAGTCACAATGGACCTCCCCTGGTTAGGACAGGTACAGTCACAATGGACCTCCCCTGGTTAGGACAGGTACAGTCACAATGGAGCTCCCCTGGTTAGGACAGGTACAGTCACATAGTAACAATGGACCTCCCCTGGTTAGGACAGGTACAGTCACAATGGAGCTCCCCTGGTTAGGACAGGTACAGTCACAATGGACCTCCCCTGGTTAGGACAGGTACTGTAACAATATACCTCCCCTGGTTAGGACAGGTACAGTCACATAGTAACAATGGACCTCCCCTGGTTAGGACAGGTACAGTCACAATGGAGCTCCCCTGGTTAGGACAGGTACAGTCACAATGGACCTCCCCTGGTTAGGACAGGTAGAGTCACATAGTAACAATGGACCTCCTCTGGTTAGGACAGCTACAGTCACATAGTAACAATGGACCTCCCCTGGTTAGGACAGGTACAGTCACAATGGACCTCCCCTGGTTAGGACAGGTACAGTCACAATGGAGCTCCCCTGGTTAGGACAGGTACAGTCACATAGTAATAATGGACCTCCCCTGGTTAGGACAGGTACAGTCACAATGGACCTCCCCTGGTTAGGACAGGTACAGTCACATATTAACAATGGACCTCCCCTGGTTAGGACAGGTACAGTCACAATGGACCTCCCCTGGTTAGGACAGGTACAGTCACATATTAATAATGGACCTCCCCTGGTTAGGACAGGTACAGTCACAATGGACCTCCCCTGGTTAGGACAGGTACAGTCACATAGTAACAATGGACCTCCCCTGGTTAGGACAGGTACAGTCACAATGGACCTCCCCTGGTTAGGACAGGTACAGTCACAATGGAGCTCCCCTGGTTAGGACAGGTACAGTCACATAGTAACAATGGACCTCCCCTGGTTAGGACAGGTACAGTAACAATATACCTCCCCTGGTTAGGACAGGTACAGTCACATAGTAACAATGGACCTTCCCTGGTTAGGACAGGTACAGTCACAGTAACAATGGACCTCCCCTGTTAGGACAGGTACAGTCACAATGGACCTCCTCTGGTTAGGACAGGTACAGTCACATGGTAACAATGGACCTTCCCTGGTTAGGACAGGTACAGTCACATAGTAACAATGGAGCTCCCCTGGTTAGGACAGATACAGTCACATAGTAACAATGGACCTCCCCTGGTTAGGACAGGTATAGTCACATAGTAACAATGGACCTCCCCTGGTTAGGACAGGTACAGTCACAATGGACCTCCCCTGGTTAGGACAGGTACAGTCACATAGTAACAATGGACCTCCCCTGGTTAGGACAGTACAGTAACAATATACCTCCCCTGGTTAGGACAGGTACAGTCGCAATGGACCTCCCCTGGTTAGGACAGGTACAGTCGCAATGGACCTCCCCTGGTTAGGACAGGTACAGTCTCAATGGACCTCCCCTGGTTAGGACAACCTGCAAAATCGGCAGTGTATCAAATACTTGTTCTCCCCACTGTAGTGATAATGATACAGACAGACAGACAGACAGACAGACAGACAGACAGACAGACAGACAGTACCAGGCAAAAGTTTGGGCACACCTACTCATTCAAGTTTGACATTTTCTTTTTACTATACAGCATCAGCTTCTCTGTATCTCTGTGTCCTCAGAGGACAGCATCAGCTTCTCTGTATCTCTGTGTCCTCAGAGGACAGCATCAGCTTCTCAGACGAGGTGAGCAGTGCTCCCCTGGCTATAAGTGGTAGGGCCAGGGATGAAGCTGTAACCAGGCCCATGTCAGTGCTGGAACTGTGCGAGGGCCTTCTCCTCTCAGAGTCTCTCTGGTCAGTCAGGTGGGAGCCTGCTTCCTGTTCCTCCTCAATCGCCTGACGGACAACAGACAACTATTCACGTAGACCTGAGCCAAGGTGAACGACGACAAACTGTCATTCTATAAGAGTCTTATAGACGGGTTTCCTGGACAAAAGCATTCTCTGAGGATGGTTTTGTTCTAGGTCTGGGAAACTGGCGTGACATTGTTTGCAAACATGGTCTCTGGACCTCCTTTGTCATGTAAAGCAAATGACTAGTTTGGGCGGCAGGGTAGCCTAGTGGTTAGAGCGTTGGACTAGTAACCGGAAGGTTGCAAGTTCAAACCCCCGAGCTGACAAGGTACAAATCTGTAGTTCTGCCCCTGAACAGGCAGTTAACCCGCTGTTCCTAGGCCGCCATTGAAAATAAGAATTTGTTCCTAACTGACTTGCCTGGTTAAATAAAGGTAAATAAAAACAACAACAAATAACAGTCTCTATCCCTCCGGCCTGTGTTTGATAAGATAAACCTTTTTTTTAGGGCCAGTTTCCCCCAGACACATTCAGCCCTCACGAAAGATAACTTTCAATAGGATTGAACATCCGTTCTAGTTTAGGGCTTAGTCTGTATTTAGTAAGTCGTTGTCATCTCTGTCAGATAACAGACTAACGGTGAGTTCCCCTCCCCTGTGTGTAGGTAGTGGCTCAGCAGGACCAGGGTCCCCTCCAGAGGGCCAGGTACCAGACGTCACCCTCAGTATGACGGACCAGGACCTGCTGGCTATGTTCGAGGGAACCCTACGACCCTTCGCAGCCTACGCCACTGGGCGACTCAAGGTCCAGGGAGACCTGAAGACTGCCATGAAGCTGGAGGAAGTCATCAAGCTACTCCGGCCTTAAGCACTGGCTTCAGACCTGTCCTTTATATAAATACCAGGTCCTAGAAATACATGGTTCTGACCTTAACCACTGGCTTCAGACCTGTCCTTATACAAGTACCAGGTCCTAGAAATACATGGTTCAGACCTTAACCACTGGCTTCAGACCTGCCTTTATATAAATACCAGGTCCTAGAAATACATGGTTCTGACCTTAACCACTGGCTTCAGACCTGCCTTTATATAAATACCAAGTCCTAGAAATACATGGTCACTAATAACAGTTCATATAGACCCATCTCTTTAATGATGACAAGCATGCCAATCTCTCATGGCTCAAAGTGGAAGAGAGATTTGACTTCCTCATTACGTGTTTTTGTGTGTTGACAAGCTGAAGGTACCGAGCTGTCTGTTTAAAGTACTGGCCACACAGCTCGGATAAAAATGCATACCCCACAAGACATGCCACCAGAGGTCTCTTCACAGTCCCCAAGTCCAGAACAGACTACGGGAGGTGCACAGTACTACATAGAGCCATGACTACATGGAACACTATTCCACAGTACTACATAGAGCCATGACTACATGGAACTCTATTCCACAGTACTACATAGAGCCATGACTACATGGAACTCTATTCCACAGTACTACATAGAGCCATGACTACATGGAACTCTATTCCACAGTACTACATAGAGCCATGACTACATGGAACTCTATTCCACAGTACTACATAGAGCCATGACTACATGGAACTCTATTCCACAGTACTACATAGAGCCATGACTACATGGAACTCTATTCCACAGTACCTCATAGAGCCATGACTACATGGAACTCTATTCCACAGTACTACATAGAGCCATGACTACATGGAACTCTATTCCACAGTCCTACATAGAGCCATGACTACATGGAACTCTATTCCACAGTACTACATAGAGCCATGACTACATGGAACTCTATTCCACATCAGGTAACTGATGCAGCAGTAGAATCAGATTTAAAAAGCAGATAAAAACACACCTTATGGAACAGCGGGGACTGTGAAGAGACACACACAGGCATAGACACATGCACACACACACACACACGATAACACACACACACATAGGCACAGACCCATGCATACACACACATAATAACACACACACTATACATACACATGGATTTAGCACTGTAGATATGTGGTAGTGGTGGCCTGAGGGTACACACTTAATGTGTTGTGTATTCTGTAATAAATATATTGCAATGTTTTTAAAATTGTGTAACTGCCTTAATTTTGCTGGACCCCAGGAAGAGTAGCTGTTGCCTTGGCAGGAACTAATGGGGATCCATAATAAACCCCAGGAAGAGTAGCTGCTGCCTCGGCAGGAACTAATGGGGATCCATAATAAACCCCAGGAAGAGTAGCTGCTGCCTTGACAGGAACTAATGGGGATCCATAATAAACCCCAGGAAGAGTATCTGCTGCCTTGGCAGGAACTAATGGGGATCCATAATAAACCCCAGGAAGAGTAGCTGCTGCCTTGGCAGGAACTAATGGGGATCCATAATAAACCCCAGGAAGAGTAGCTGCTGCCTTGGCAGGAACTAATGGGGATCCATAATAAACCCCCAGGAAGAGTAGCTGCTGCCTTGACAGGAAACTAATGGGATCCACAAACCCCAGGAAGAGTAGCTGCTGCCTTGACAGGAACTAATGGGGATCCATAATAAACCCCAGGAAGAGTAGCTGCTGCCTTGGCAGGAACTAATGGGGATCCATAATAAACCCCAGGAAGAGTAGCTGCTGCCTCGGCAGGAACTAATGGAGATCCAAAATAAATACAAATGAACACATTCAGTTCACATAGATGGGTTGGCATTCTCCTCCATCTACTCATCAACATCCAGATGGGTTGGCATTCTCCTCCATCTACTCATCAACATCCAGATGGGTTGGCATTCTCCTCCATCTACTCATCAACATCCAGATGGGTTGGCATTCTCCTCCATCTACTCATCAACATCCAGATGGGTTGGCATTCTCCTCCATCTACTCATCAACATCCAGATGGGTTGGCATTCTCCTCCACCTACTCATCAACATCCAGATGGGTTGGCATTCTCCTCCACCTACTCTTCCTCATCCAGATGGGTTGGCATTCTCCTCCACCTACTCATCAACATCCAGATGGGTTGGCATTCTCCTCCACCTACTCATCAACATCCAGATGGGTTGGCATTCTCCTCCATCTACTCATCAACATCCAGATGGGTTGGCATTCTCCTCCACCTACTCTTCCTCATCCAGATGGGTTGGCATTCTCCTCTACCTACTCAACATCCAGATGGGTTGGCATTATCCTCCACCGACTCCTCAACATCCAGATGGGTTGGCATTATCCTCCACCGACTCCTCAACATCCAGATGGGTTGGCATTCTCCTCCACCTACTCATCAACATCCAGATGGGTTGGCATTCTCCTCTACCTTCTCATCATCCAGATGGGTTGGCATTCTCCTCCACCTACTTGTCAACATCCAGATGGGTTGGCATTCTCCTCCACCTTCTCATCAACATCCAGATGGGTTGGCATTCTCCTCCACCTACTTGTCAACATCCAGATGGGTTGGCATTCTCCTCCACCTACTCATCAACATCCAGATGGGTTTGCATTCTCCTCCACCTCCTCGTCAACATCCAGATGGGTTGGCATTCTCCTCTACCTTCTCATCATCTGGATGGTTGGCATTCTCCTCCACCTACTCAACATCCAGATGGGTTGGCATTCTCCACCTTCTCATCAACATCCAGATGGGTTGGCATTCTCCTCTACCTTCTCATCATCCAGATGGGTTGGCATTCTCCTCCAACTACTCATCAACATCAAGATGGGTTGGCATTCTACTCCAACTACTCATCAACATCAAGATGGGTTGGCATTCTACTCCAACTACTCATCAACATCAAGATGGGTTGGCATTCTCCTCCACCTACTCCTCCTCATCCAGATGGGTTGGCATTCTCCTCCACCTACTCGTCAACATCCAGATGGGTTGGCATTTTCCTCCACCTACTCAAAATCCAGATGGGTTGGCATTCTCCTCCACCTACTCATCAACATCCAGATGGGTTGGCATTCTCATCCACCTTCTCATCAACATCAAGATGGGTTGGCATTCTCCTCCACCTTCTCATCAACATCAAGATGGGTTGGCATTCTCCTCCACCTTCTCATCAACATCCAGATGGGTTGGCATTCTCCTCCAACTTCTCATCAACATCCAGATGGGTTGGCATTCTCCTCCACCTTCTCATCAACATCAAGATGGGTTGGCATTCTCCTCCACCTACTCCTCAACATCCAGATGGGTTGGCATTCTCCTCCACCTATTCCTCAACATCCAGATGGGTTGGCATTCTCCTCCACCGACTCCTCAACATCCAGATGGGATGGCATTATCCTCCACCTACTCATCATCCAGATGGGTTGGCATTCTCCTCCACCTTCTCATCAACATCCAGATGGATTGGCATTCTCCACCTTCTCATCAACATCCAGATGGGTTGGCATTCTCCTCTACCTTCTCATCATCCAGATGGGTTGGCATTCTCCTCCAACTACTCATCAACATCCAGATGGTTCGGCATTCTCCTCCACCTTCTCATCAACATCCAGATCGGTTGGCATTCTACTCCACCTTCTCATCAACATCCAGATGGGTTGGCATTCTCCTCCACCTTCTCATCAACATCAAGATGGGTTGGCATTCTCCTCCACCTACTCCTCAACATCCAGATGGGTTGGCATTCTCCTCTACCTACTCCTCAACATCCAGATGGGTTGGCATTCTCCTCCACCTATTCCTCAACATCCAGATGGGTTGGCATTCTCCTCCACCGACTCCTCAACATCCAGATGGGCTGGCATTCTCCTCCACCTTCTCATCAACATCCAGATGGGTTGGCATTCTCCTCTACCTTCTCATCATCCAGATGGGTTGGCATTCTCCTCCAACTACTCATCAACATCCAGATGGGTTGGCATTCTACTCCACCTACTCTTCAACATCCAGATGGATGGGTTGGCATTCTCCTCCACCTACTCGTCAACATCCAGATGGGTTGGCATTCTCCTCCACCTACTCAACATCCAGATGGGTTGGCATTCTCCTCCACCTACTCGTCAACATCCAGATGGGTTGGCATTCTCCTCCACCTACTCAACATCCAGATGGGTTGGCATTCTCCTCTACCTTCTCATCAACATCAAGATGGGTTGGCATTCTACTCCACCTACTCCTCCTCATCCAGATGGGTTGGCATTCTCCTCCACCTACTCGTCAACATCCAGATGGGTTGGCATTCTCCTCCACCTACTCAACATCCAGATGGGTTGGCATTCTCCTCCACCTACTCATCAACATCCAGATGGGTTGGCATTCTCCTCCACCACCATCAACATCCAGATGGTTGGGCATTCTCCTCCACTCATCTCTAACATCCAGATTTTAGCCACATTTCTCCTATCTACTTCCTCAACATCCAGATGGGTTGGTATTCTCTCCACCTATTCTCAACATCCAGATGGGTTGGTATTCTCTCTCACCCCACTCTCAACATCCAGATGGGCTGGCATTCTCCTCCACCTTCTCACCAACATCCAGATGGGCTGGCATTCTCCTCTACCTTCATCATCCAGATGGGCTGGCATTCTCCTCCAACTACTCATCAACATCCAGATGGGTTGGCATTCTACTCACCTACTCTTCAACATCCAGATGGGTTGGCATTCTCCTCTCATCCCAGATGGGTTGGCATTCTCCTCCACCTACTCGTCAACATCCAGATGGGTTGGCATTCTCCTCCACCTACTCAACATCCAGATGGGTTGGCATTCTCCTCCACCTACTACCAACATCCAGATGGGTTGGCATTTCTCCTCCACCTACTTCAACATCCAGATGGGTTGGTATTCTCCCCTCTACCTTTCTCACTAACATCAAGATGGGTTGGCATTCTACTCCACCTACTCTCTCATTCAGATGGGTTGGTATTCATTCACCTACTGGTCAACATCCAGATGGGTTGGTATTCCACCTACTCAACATCCAGATGGGTTGGCATTCTCCTCCACCTACTAATCAACATCCAGATGGGTTGTCATTCTCCTCCACCTACTCATCAACATCCAGATGGGTTGGCATTCTCCTCCATCTACTCATCAACATCCAGATGGGGTTGGCATTCTCCTCCATCTACTCATCAACATCCAGATGGGTTGGCATTCTCCTCCACCTTCTCATCAACATCCAGATGGGTTGGCATTCTCCTCCACCTTCTCATCAACATCCAGATGGGTTGGCATTCTCTCCACCTTCTCATCAACATCAAGATGGGTTGGTATTCTCCTCCACCTACTCCTCAACATCCAGATGGGTTGGCATTCTCCTACCTACTCCTCAACATCCAGATGGGTTGGCATTCTCCTCCACCTACTCCTCAACATCCAGATGGGTTGGCATTCTCCTCCACCTATTCCTCAACATCCAGATGGGTTGGCATTCTCCACCGACCCTCAACATCCAGATGGGTTGGCATTATCCTCCACCTACTCATCATCCAGATGGGGCTGGCATTCTCCTCCACCTTCTCATCAACATCCAGATGGGTTGGCATTCTCCTCTACCTTCTCATCATCTGGATGGTTGGCATTCTCCACCTACTCAACATCCAGATGGGTTGGCATTCTCCACCTTCTCATAAACATCCAGATGGGTTGGCATTCTCCTCTACCTTCTCATCATCCAGATGGGTTGGCATTCTCCTCCAACTACTCATCAACATCCAGATGGGTTGGCATTCTCCTACCTTCTCATCAACATCAAGATGGGTTGGCATTCTCTCCATCTACTCATCAACATCCAGATGGGTTGGCATTCTCCTCCACCTACTCCTCCTCATCCAGATGGGTTGGCATTCTCCTCCACCTACTCGCCAACATCCAGATGGGTTGGCATTCTCCTCCACCTACTCAACATCCAGATGGGTTGGGCATTCTCCACCTACTCATCAACATCCAGATGGGTTGGCATTCTCCTCCAACTACTCCTCAACATCCAGATGGGTTGGTATTCTCCTCCACCTACTCCTCCTCATCCAGATGGGTTGGCATTCTCCTCCACCTACTCGTCAACATCCAGATGGGTTGGCATTCTCCTCTACCTACTCAACATCCAGATGGGATGGCATTCTCCTCCACCTACTCATCAACATCCAGATGGGTTGGCATTCTCCTCCACCTACTCATCATTATCCAGATGGGTTGGCATTCTCCTCCACCTTCTCATCAACATCCAGATGGGTTGGCATTCTCCTCCATCTACTCATCAACATCCAGATGGGTTGGCATTCTCCTCCACCTACTCATCAACATCCAGATGGGTTGGCATTCTCCTCCACCTACTCATCAACATCCAGATGGGTTGGCATTCTCCTCCACCTTCTTTATTTTTTTTATTTTTTATTTCACCTTTATTTAACCAGGTAGGCTAGTTGAGAACAAGTTCTCATTTGCAACTGCGACCTGGCCAAGATAAAGCAAAGCAGTGTGAACAGACAACACAGAGTTACACATGGAGTAAACAATTAACAAGTCAATAACACAGTAGAAAAAAAAATGGGCAGTCTATATACAATGTGTGCAAAAGGCATGAGGAGGTAGGCGAATAATACAATTTTGCAGATTAACACTGGGGTGATAAATGATCAGATGGTCATGTACAGGTAGAGATATTGGTGTGCAAAAGAGCAGAAAAGTAAATAAATAAATAAAAAAAACAGTATAAAAACAGTATGGGAATGAGGTAGATGAAAATGGGTGGGCTATTTACCAATAGACTATGTACAGCTGCAGCGATCGGTTAGCTGCTCGGATAGCTGATGTTTGAAGTTGGTGAGGGAGATAAAAGTCTCCAACTTCAGCGATTTTTGCAGTTCGTTCCAGTCACAGGCAGCAGAGTACTGGAACGAAAGGCGGCCAAATGAGGTGTTGGCTTTAGGGATGATCAGTGAGATACACCTGCTGGAGCGTGTGCTACGGATGGGTGTTGCCATCGTGACCAGTGAACTGAGATAAGGCGGAGCTTTACCTAGCATGGACTTGTAGATGACCTGAGCCAGTGGGTCTGGCGACGAATATGTAGCGAGGGCCAGCCGACTAGAGCATACAAGTCGCAGTGGTGGGTGGTATAAGGTGCTTTGGTGACAAAACGGATGGCACTATGATAGACTGCATCCAGTTTGCTGAGTAGAGTGTTGGAAGCCATTTTGTAGATGACATCGCCAAATCGAGGATCGGTAGGATAGTCAGTTTTACTAGGGTAAGCTTGGCGGCGTGAGTGAAGGAGGCTTTGTTATGAATAGAAAGCCGACTCTTGATTTGATTTTCGATTGGAGATGTTTGATGAGTCTGGAAGGAGAGTTTGCAGTCTAGCCAGACACCTAGGTACTTATAGATGTCCACATATTCAAGGTCGGAACCATCCAGGGTGGTGATGCTAGTCGGGCATGCGGGTGCAGGCAGCGATCGGTTGAAAAGCATGCATTTGGTTTTACTCGCGTTTAAGAGCAGTTGGAGGCCACGGAAGGAGTGCTGTATGGCATTGAAGCTCGTTTGAGGTTAGATAGCACAGTGTCCAATGACGGGCCGAAAGTATATAGAATGGTGTCGTCTGCGAGAGGTGGATCAGGGAATCGCCCGCAGCAAGAGCAACATCATTGATATATACAGAGAAAAGAGTCGGCCCGAGAATTGAACCCTGTGGCACCCCATAGAGACTGCCAGAGGACCGACAGCATGCCCTCCGATTTGACACACTGAACTCTGTCTGCAAAGTAATTGGTGAACCAGGCAAGGCAGTCATCCGAGAAACCGAGGCTATTGAGTCTGCCGATAAGAATATGGTGATTGACAGAGTCGAAAGCCTTGGCGAGGTCGATGAAGACGGCTGCACAGTACTGTCTTTTATCGATGGCGGTTATGATATCGTTTAGTACCTTGAGCGTGGCTGAGGTGCACCCGTGACCGGCTCGAAACCAGATTGCACAGCGGAGAAGGTACGGTGGGATTCGAGATGGTCAGTGACCTGTTTGTTGACTTGGCTTTCAAGACCTTAGATAGGCAGGGCAGGATGGATATAGGTCTATAGCAGTTTGGGTCCAGGTGTCTCCCCTTTGAAGAGGGGGATGACTGCGGCAGCTTTCCAATCCTTGGGGATCTCAGACGATATGAAAGAGAGGTTGAACAGGCTGGTAATAGGGGTTGCGACAATGGCGGCAGATAGTTTCAGAAATAGAGGGTCCAGATTGTCAAGCCCAGCTGATTTGTACGGGTCTAGGTTTTGCAGCTCTTTCAGAACATCTGCTATCTGGATTTGGGTAAAGGAGAACCTGGAGAGGCTTGGGCAGGAGCTGCGGGGGGGCGGAGCTGTTGGCCGAGGTTGGAGTAGCCAGGCGGAAGGCATGGCCAGCCGTTGAGAAGTGCTTATTGAAGCTTTCGATAATCGTGGATTTATCGGTGGAGACCGTGTTACCTAGCCTCAGTGCAGTGGGCAGCTGGGAGGAGGTGCTCTTGTTCTCCATGGACTTCACAGTGTCCCAGAACTTTTGGAGTTGGAGCTACAGGATGCAAACTTCTGCCTGAAGAAGCTGGCCTTAGCTTTCCTGACTGACTGCGTGTATTGGTTCCTGACTTCCTGAACAGTTGCATATCACGGGGCTATTCGATGCTATTGCAGTCCGCCACAGGATGTTTTTGTGCTGGTCGAGGGCAGTCAGGTCTGGAGGAACCAAGGGCTGTATCTGTTCTTGGTTCTGCATTTTTGAACGGAGCATGCTTATCTAAAATGGTGAGGAAGTTACTTTAAAGAATGACCAGGCATCCTCAACTGACGGGATGAGGTCAATGTCCTTCCAGGATACCCGGCCAGGTCGATTAGAAAGGCCGCCACAGAAGTGTTTTAGGGAGCGTTTGACAGTGATGAGGGGTGGTCGCTGACTGCGGCTCCGTGGCGGATACAGGCAATGAGGCAGTGATCGCTGAGATCCTGGTTGAAGACAGCGAGGTGTATTTGGAGGGCCAGTTGGTCAGGGATGACGCCTATGAGGGTGCCCTTGTTTACAGAGTTAGGTTGTACCTGGTGGGTTCTTGATGATTTGAGTGAGATTGAGGGCATCTAGCTTACATTGTAGGACTGCCGGGTGTTAAGCATATCCCAGTTTAGGTCACCTAACAGAACAAACTCTGAAGCTAGATGGGGGGCGATCAATTCACAAATGGTGTCCAGGGCACAGCTGGGAGCTGAGGGTGGCCGGTAGCAGGCGGCAACAGTGAGAGACTTATTTCTGGAGAGGGTAATTTTCAAAATTAGTAGTTCGAACTGTTTGGGTATGGACCTGGAAAGTATGACATTACTTTGCAGGCTATCTCTGCAGTAGACTGCAACTCCGCCCCCTTTGGTGGTTCTATCTTGACGGAAGATGTTATAGTTGGGTATGGAAATCTCTGAATTTTTGGTGGCCTTCCTGAGCCATCAACATCCAGATGGGTTGGCATTCTACTCCACCTACTCCTCAACATCCAGATGGGTTGGCATTCTCCTCCACCTACTCCTCCTCATCCAGATGGGTTGGCATTCTCCTCCACCTACTCGTCAACATCCAGATGGGTTGGCATTCTCCTCCACCTACTCCTCCTCATCCAGATGGGTTGGCATTCTCCTCCACCTACTCAACATCCAGATGGGTTGGCATTCTCCTCCACCTACTCATCAACATCCAGATGGGTTGGCATTCTCCTCCACCTACTCATCAACATCCAGATGGGTTGGCATTCTCCTCCATCTACTCATCAACATCCAGATGGGTTGGCATTCTCCTCCACCTTCTCATCAACATCCAGATGGGGTTGGCATTCTACTCACCTACTCTCAACATCCAGATGGGTTGGCATTCTCCTCCACCTACTCCTCCTCATCCAGATGGGTTGGCATTCTCCTCCACCTACTCAACATCCAGATGGGTTGGCATTCTCCACCTACTCAACATCCAGATGGGTTGGCATTTCCTCCACCTACTCATCAACATCCAGATGGGTTGGCATTCTCTCCACCTACTCATCAACATCCAGATGGGTTGGCATTCTCTCCATCTACTCATCAACATCCAGATGGGTTGGTATTCTCCTCCACCTTCTCATCAACATCCAGATGGGCTGGCATTCTCCTCCACCTTCTCATCAAACATCCAGATGGGTTGGCATTCTCCTCCACCTTCATCAACATCAAGATGGGTTGGCATTCTCTCCACCTTCTCATCAACATCCAGATGGGTTGGCATTCTCCTCTACCTACTCAACATCCAGATGGGTTGGCATTCTCCTCCACCTACTCATCAACATCCAGATGGGTTGGCATTCTCCTCCAACTACTCCTCAACATCCAGATGGGTTGGCATTCTCCTCCACCTACTCCTCCTCATCCAGATGGGTTGGCATTCTCTCCACCTACTCAACATCCAGATGGGGTTGGCATTCTCCTCCACCTACTCAACATCCAGATGGGTTGGCATTCTCCTCCACCTACTCATCAACATCCAGATGGGTTGGCATTCTCCTCCACCTACTCATCAACATCCAGATGGTTGGTATTCTCTCCATCTACTCATCAACATCCAGATGGGTTGGCATTCTCTCCACCTTCTCATCAACATCCAGATGGGTTGGCATTCTACTCCACCTACTCCTCAACATCCAGATGGGTTGGCATTCTCCTCCACCTACTCCTCCTCATCCAGATGGGTTGGCATTCTCCACCTACTGGTCAACATCCAGATGGGTTGGCATTCTCCTCCACCTACTCCCTCCTCATCCAGATGGGTTGGCATTCTCCTCCACCTACTCAACATCCAGATGGGTTGGCATTCTCCACCTACTCATCAACATCCAGATGGGTTGGCATTCTCCTCCACCTACTATGAACATCCAGATGGGTTGGCATTCTCTCCATCTACTCATCAACATCCAGATGGGTTGGCATTCTCTCCATCTACTCATCAACATCCAGATGGGTTGGCATTCTACTCCACCTACTCAACATCCAGATGGGTTGGCATTCTCCTCCACCTACTCCTCCTCATCCAGATGGGTTGGCATTCTCTCCACCTACTCAACATCCAGATGGGTTGGCATTCTCCACCGACTCAACATCCAGATGGGTTGGCATTCTCCTCCACCTACTCATCAACATCCAGATGGGTTGGCATTCTCCTCCACCTACTCATCAACATCCAGATGGGTTGGCATTCTCCTCCATCTACTATCAACATCCAGATGGGTTGGCATTCTCCTCCACCTTCTCATCAACATCCAGATGGGTTGGCATTCTCCTCCACCTTCTCATCAACATCCAGATGGGTTGGCATTCTCCTCCACCTTCTCATCAACATCAAGATGGGTTGGCATTCTCCTCCACCTTCTCATCAACATCCAGATGGGTTGGCATTCTCCTCTACCTACTCAACATCCAGATGGGTTGGCATTCTCCTCCACCTACTCATCAACATCCAGATGGGTTGGCATTCTCCTCCAACTACTCCTCAACATCCAGATGGGTTGGCATTCTCCTCCACCTACTCCTCCTCATCCAGATGGGTTGGCATTCTCTCCACCTACTCAATAACATCCAGATGGGTTGGCATTCTCCTCCACCTACTCAACATCCAGATGGGCTGGCATTCTCTCCACCTACTCATCAACATCCAGATGGGTTGGCATTCTCCTCCACCTACTCATCAACATCCAGATGGGTTGGCATTCTCCTCCATCTACTCATCAACATCCAGATGGGTTGGCATTCTCCTCCACCTTCTCATCAACATCCAGATGGGTTGGCATTCTACTCCACCTACTCCTCAACATCCAGATGGGTTGGCATTCTCCTCCACCTACTCCTCCTCATCCAGATGGGTTGGCATTCTCCTCCACCTACTCGTCAACATCCAGATGGGTTGGCATTCTCCTCCACCTACTCAACATCCAGATGGGTTGGCATTCTCCTCCACCTACTCATCAACATCCAGATGGGTTGGCATTCTCCTCCACCTACTCATCAACATCCAGATGGGTTGGCATTCTCCTCCATCTACTCATCAACATCCAGATGGGTTGGCATTCTCCTCCACCTTCTCATCAACATCCAGATGGGTTGGCATTCTACTCCACCTACTCCTCAACATCCAGATGGGTTGGCATTCTCCTCCACCTACTCCTCATCCAGATGGGTTCGCATTCTCACCTACCAAACATCCAGATGGGTTGGCATTCTCCTCCACCTACTCAACATCCAGATGGGTTGGCATTCTCCTCCACCTACTCATCAACATCCAGATGGGTTGGCATTCTCCTCCACCTTCTCATCAACATCCAGATGGGTTGGCATTCTCCTCCACCTTCTCATCAACATCCAGATGGGTTGGCATTCTCCTCCACCTTCTCATCAACATCAAGATGAGTTGGCATTCTCCTCCACCTACTCCTCAACATCCAGATGGGTTGGCATTCTCCTCCACCTACTCATCAACATCCAGATGGGATGGCATTCTCACCGATGATGAGTTGGCATTCTCCTCCACCTACTCAACATCCAGATGGGATGGCATTCTCCTCCACCTACTCATCAACATCCAGATGGGTTGGCATTCTCCTCTACCTCCAACATCCAGATGGGTTGGCATTCTCCTCCACCTACTCATCAACATCCAGATGGGTTGGCATTCTCCTCCAACTACTCCTCAACATCCAGATGGGTTGGCATTCTCCTCCACCTACTCGTCAACATCCAGATGGGTTGGCATTCTCCTCCACCTACTCAACATCCAGATGGGTTGGCATTCTCCTCCATCTACTCATCAACATCCAGATGGGTTGGCATTCTCCTCCATCTACTCATCAACATCCAGATGGGTTGGCATTCTACTCCACCTACTCCTCAACATCCAGATGGGTTGGCATTCTCCTCCACCTACTCCTCCTCATCCAGATGGGTTGGCATTCTCCTCCACCTACTCGTCAACATCCAGATGGGTTGGCATTCTCCACCGACTCAACATCCAGATGGGTTGGCATTCTCCTCCACCTACTCATCAACATCCAGATGGGTTGGCATTCTCCTCCACCTACTCATCAACATCCAGATGGGTTGGCATTCTCCTCCATCTACTCATCAACATCCAGATGGGTTGGCATTCTCCTCCACCTTCTCATCAACATCCAGATGGGTTGGCATTCTCCTCCACCTTCTCATCAACATCCAGATGGGTTGGCATTCTCCTCCACCTTCTCATCAACATCAAGATGGGTTGGCATTCTCCTCCACCTTCTCATCAACATCCAGATGGGTTGGCATTCTCCTCTACCTACTCAACATCCAGATGGGTTGGCATTCTCCTCCACCTACTCATCAACATCCAGATGGGTTGGCATTCTCCTCCAACTACTCCTCAACATCCAGATGGGTTGGCATTCTCCTCCACCTACTCCTCCTCATCCAGATGGGTTGGCATTCTCCTCCACCTACTCGTCAACATCCAGATGGGTTGGCATTCTCCTCCACCTACTCAACATCCAGATGGGTTGGCATTCTCCTCCACCTACTCATCAACATCCAGATGGGTTGGCATTCTCCTCCACCTACTCATCAACATCCAGATGGGTTGGCATTCTCCTCCATCTACTCATCAACATCCAGATGGGTTGGCATTCTCCTCCACCTTCTCATCAACATCCAGATGGGTTGGCATTCTACTCCACCTACTCCTCAACATCCAGATGGGTTGGCATTCTCCTCCACCTACTCCTCCTCATCCAGATGGGTTGGCATTCTCCTCCACCTACTCGTCAACATCCAGATGGGTTGGCATTCTCCTCCACCTACTCAACATCCAGATGGGTTGGCATTCTCCTCCACCTACTCATCAACATCCAGATGGGTTGGCATTCTCCTCCACCTACTCATCAACATCCAGATGGGTTGGCATTCTCCTCCATCTACTCATCAACATCCAGATGGGTTGGCATTCTCCTCCACCTTCTCATCAACATCCAGATGGGTTGGCATTCTACTCCACCTACTCCTCAACATCCAGATGGGTTGGCATTCTCCTCCACCTACTCCTCCTCATCCAGATGGGTTCGCATTCTCCACCACCTACTCGTCAACATCCAGATGGGTTGGCATTCTCCTCCACCTACTCAACATCCAGATGGGTTGGCATTCTCCTCCACCTACTCATCAACATCCAGATGGGTTGGCATTCTCCTCCACCTTCTCATCAACATCCAGATGGGTTGGCATTCTCCTCCACCTTCTCATCAACATCCAGATGGGTTGGCATTCTCCTCCACCTTCTCATCAACATCAAGATGAGTTGGCATTCTCCTCCACCTACTCCTCAACATCCAGATGGGTTGGCATTCTCCTCCACCTACTCATCAACATCCAGATGGGATGGCATTCTCCTCCACCGACTCCTCAACATCAAGATGAGTTGGCATTCTCCTCCACCTACTCCTCAACATCCAGATGGGATGGCATTCTCCTCCACCTACTCATCAACATCCAGATGGGTTGGCATTCTCCTCTACCTACTCAACATCCAGATGGGTTGGCATTCTCCTCCACCTACTCATCAACATCCAGATGGGTTGGCATTCTCCTCCAACTACTCCTCAACATCCAGATGGGTTGGCATTCTCCTCCACCTACTCGTCAACATCCAGATGGGTTGGCATTCTCCTCCACCTACTCAACATCCAGATGGGTTGGCATTCTCCTCCACCTACTCATCAACATCCAGATGGGTTGGCATTCTCCTCCACCTACTCATCAACATCCAGATGGGTTGGCATTATCCTCCATCTACTCATCAACATCCAGATGGGTTGGCATTCTCCTCCACCTTCTCATCAACATCCAGATGGGTTGGCATTCTACTCCACCTACTCCTCAACATCCAGATGGGTTGGCATTCTCCTCCACCTACTCCTCCTCATCCAGATGGGTTGGCATTCTCCTCCACCTACTAGTCAACATCCAGATGGGTTGGCATTCTCCTCCACCTACTAACATCCAGATGGGTTGGCATTCTCCTCCACCTACTCATCAACATCCAGATGGGTTGGCATTCTCCTCCACCTACTCATCAACATCCAGATGGGTTGGCATTCTCCTCCACCTACTCATCAACATCCAGATGGGTTGGCATTCTCCTCCACCTTCTCATCAACATCAAGATGAGTTGGCATTCTCCTCCACCTACTCCTCAACATCCAGATGGGTTGGCATTCTCCTCCACCTACTCATCAACATCCAGATGGGATGGCATTCTCCTCCACCGACTCCTCAACATCAAGATGAGTTGGCATTCTCCTCCACCTACTCCTCAACATCCAGATGGGATGGCATTCTCCTCCACCTACTCATCAACATCCAGATGGGTTGGCATTCTCCTCCAACTACTCCTCAACATCCAGATGGGGTGGCATTCTCCTCTACCTACTCCTCAACATCCAGATGGGTTGGCATTCTCCTCCAACTACTCCTCAACATCCAGATGGGGTGGCATTCTCCTCTACCTACTCCTCAACATCCAGATGGGTTGGCATTCTCCTCCACCTATTCCTCAACATCCAGATGGGTTGGCATTCTCCTCCACCGACTCCTCAACATCCAGATGGGATGGCATTATCCTCCACCTACTCATCATCCAGATGAGTTGGCATTCTCCTCCACCTTCTCATCAACATCCAGATGGGTTGGCATTCTCCTCCACCTCCTCGTCAACATCCAGATGGGTTGGCATTCTCCTCTACCTTCTCATCATCTGGATGGTTGGCATTCTCCTCCACCTACTCAACATCCAGATGGGTTGGCATTCTCCACCTTCTCATCAACATCCAGATGGGTTGGCATTCTCCTCTACCTTCTCATCATCCAGATGGGTTGGCATTCTCCTCCAACTACTCATCAACATCCAGATGGGTTGGCATTCTACTCCACCTACTCTTCAACATCCAGATGGGTTGGCATTCTCCTCCACCTACTCCTCTTCATCCAGATGGATTGGCATTCTCCTCCACCTACTCATCAACATCCAGATCGGTTGGCATTCTCCTCCACCTACTTGTCAACATCCAGATGGGTTGGCATTCTCCTCCACCTACTCAACATCCAGATGGGTTGGCATTCTCCTCTACCTTCTCATCAACATCAAGATGGGTTGGCATTCTACTCCACCTACTCCTCCTCATCCAGATGGGTTGGCATTCTCCTCCACCTACTTGTCATCATCCAGATGGGTTGGCATTCTCCTCCACCTACTCAACATCCAGATGGGTTGGCATTCTTCTCCACCTACTCATCAACATCCAGATGGGTTGGCATTCTCCTCCACCTACTCATCAACATCCAGATGGGTTGGCATTCTCCTCCATCTACTCATCAACATCCAGATGGGTTGGCATTCTCCTCCACCTTCTCATCAACATCCAGATGGGTTGGCATTCTCCTCCACCTTCTCATCAACATCAAGATGGGTTGGCATTCTCCTCCACCTACTCAACATCCAGATGGGTTGGCATTCTCCTCTACCTACTCCTCAACATCCAGATGGGTTGCCATTCTCCTCCACCTACTCCTCAACATTCAGATGGGTTGGCATTATCCTCCACCTATTCATCATCCAGATGGGTTGGCATTCTCCACCTTCTCGTCAACATCCAGATGGGTTGGCATTCTCCTCCATCTACTCATCAACATCCAGATGGGTTGACATTCTCCTCCATCTCCTCGTCAACATCCAGATGGGTTGGCATTGTCCTCCATCTCCTCGTCAACATCCAGATGGGTTGGCATTCTCCTCCACCTCCTCGTCAACATCCAGATGGGTTGGCATTCTCCTCCACCTACTCATCAACACCCAGATGGGTTGGCATTCTCCTCCACCTTCTCATCAACATCCAGATGGGTTGGCATTCTCCTCCACCTACTCATCAACATCCAGATAGGTTGGCATTCTCCTCCACCTACTCATCAACATCCAGATGGGATGGCATTCTCCTCCACGTACTTGTCAACATCCAGATGGGTTTGCATTCTCCTCCACCTACTTGTCAACATTCAGATGGGTTGGCATTCTCCTCCACCTACTTGTCAACATCCAGATGGGATGGCATTCTCCTCCATCTCCTTGTCAACATCCAGATGGGTGGGCATTCTCCTCCACCTACTCATGAACATCCAGATGGGTTGGCATTCTCCTCCACCTACTCATGAACATCCAGATGGGTTGGCATTCTCCTCCACCTTCTCATCAACACCCAGATGGGTTGGCATTCTCCTCTACCTTCTCATCATCCAGATGGGCTGGCATTCTCCTCCAACTACTCATCAACATCCAGATGGGTGCGCATTCTCCTCTACCTTCTCATCAACATCCAGATGGGTTGGCATTATGCTCCACCTACTCAACATCCAGATGGGTTGGCATTCTCCTCCACCTACTTGGTAACATCCAGATGCGTTGGCAATCTCCTCCACCTACTCATCAACATCCAGACGGGTTGGCATTCTCCTCCACCTACTTGTCAACATTCAGATGGGTTGGCATTCTCCTCCACCTACTTGTCAACATTCAGATGGGTTGGCATTCTCCTCCACCTACTTGTCAACATTCAGATGGGTTGGCATTCTCCTCCATCTCCTCGTCAACATCCAGATGGGTTTGCATTCTCCTCCACCTACTTGTCAACATTCAGATGGGTTGGCATTCTCCTCCACCTACTTGTCAACATTCAGATGGGTTGGCATTCTCCTCCACCTACTTGTCAACATTCAGATGGGTTGGCATTCTCCTCTACCTACTCGTCATCATCCAGATGGGTTGGCATTCTCCTCTACCTACTCGTCATCATCCAGATGGGTTGGCATTCTCCTCCACCTACTCAACATCCAGATCGGTTGGCATTCTCCTCCATCTACTCATCAACATCCAGATGGGTTGGCATTCTCCTCCATCTCCTCGTCAACATCCAGATGGGTTGGCATTCTCCTCCACCTCCTCATCAACATCCAGATTGGTTGGCATTCTCCTCCACCTTCTCATCATCCAGATGGGTTGGCATTCTCCTCCACCTACTCCTCAACATCCAGATGGGTTGGCATTCTCCTCCACCTACTCCTCAACATCCAGATGGGTTTGGCATTCTCCTCCACCTACTCTACTCCTCATCATCCAGATGGGTTGGCATTCTCCTCCACCTACTCCTCATCATCCAGATGGGTTTGCATTCTCCTCCACCTACTAGTCAACATCCAGATGGGTTGGCATTCTCCTCCACCTACTCCTCATCATCCAGATGGGTTGGCATTCTCCTCCACCTACTCCTCCTCATCCAGATGGGTTGGCATTCTCCTCCATCTCCTCAACATCCAGATGGGTTGCCATTCTCCTCCACCTACTCATCAACATCCAGATGGGTTGGCATTCTCCTCCACCTACTCAACATCCACATGGGTTTGCATTCTCCTCCACCTACTCGTCAACATCCAGATGGGTTGGCATTCTCCTCCACCTACTCCTCATCCAGATGGGTTGGCATTCTCCTCCACCTACTCAACATCCAGATGGGTTGGCATTCTCCTCCATCTACTCATCAACTTCCAGATGGGTTGGCATTCTCCATCTCCTCGTCAACATCCAGATGGGTTGGCATTGTCCTCCATCTCCTCGTCAACATCCAGATGGGTTGGCATTCTCAACAGAACGCAGCACAACAACAGAACGCAGCACAATACTGGCTGTATCCAAGGCTCAGCTCATCGTTCCCATAACAACAGAACGCAGCACAATACTGGCTGTATCCAAGGCTCAGCTTATCGTTCCCATAACAACTGAACTCAGCACAATACTGGCTGTATCCAAGGCTCAGCCATTTGTTCACATAACAACAGAACGCAGCACAATACTGGCTGTATCCAAGGCTCAGCCATTTGTTCACATAACAACAGAACTCAGCACAATACTGGCTGTATCCAAGGCTCAGCCATTTGTTTACTTAACAACAGAACTCAGCACAATACTGGCTGTATCCAAGGCTCAGCCATTTGTTTACTTAACAACAGAATGCAGCAATATGCTGGCTGTATCCAAGGCTCAGCCATTTGTTTACTTAACAACAGAACTCAGCACAATACTGGCTGTATCCAAGGCTCAGCCAATCGTTCACAATAACAACAGAACGCAGCAATATGTTGGCTGTATCCAAGGCTCAGCCATTTGTTTACTTAACAACAGAACTCAGCACAATACTGGCTGTATCCAAGGCTCAGCTCATCGTTCCCATAACAACAGAATGCAGCAATATGCTGGCTGTATCCAAGGCTCAGCCATTTGTTTACTTAACAACAGAATGCAGCAATATGCTGGCTGTATCCAAAGGTCAGCTCATCGTTCTCATAACAACAGAACGCAGTATGCGACTGAAGAGAGAAGAGACAACCAACTTCCCAGTTACAGCATCAGCGTGCGCTGAAAGAGCGGGAGTGGAACGGCAGTTTGTCGTTACAGTATCAGCGTGCGCTCTGGAAAGAGCGGAGAGTGGAACGGCAGTTTGCCAGTTACAGCATCAGCGTGCGCTCTGGAAAGAGCGGAGAGTGGAACGCAGTTTGTCAGTTACAGCATCAGCGTGCGCTCTGGAAAGAGCGGGAGAGGAACGGCGTTTGTCAGTGCCAGCGTGCGCTCTGGAAAGAGCGGAGAGTGGAACGGCAGTTTGTCAGTTACAGCATCAGCGTGCGCTTCTGGAAAGAGCGAGAGGGAACGGCAGTTTGTCGTTACAGCACAGCGTGCGCTCTGGAAGAGGAGAGTGGAACGGCAGTTTGTCAGTTACAGCATCAGCGTGCGCTCTGAAAGAGCGGAGAGTGGAACGGCAGTTTGTCAGTTACAGCATCAGCGTGCGCTCTGGAAAGAGCGGGAGAGTGGAACGGCAGTTTGTCAGTTACAGCATCAGCGTAAGCGCTTCTGAAAGAGCGGGAGAGGGAACGGCAGTTTGTCAGTTACAGCATCAGCGCGCTCTGGAAAGAGCGGGAGAGTGGAACGCGTTTGCCAGTTACAAGAGTCAGCGTGCGCTTGGAAAGAGCGGGAGAGTGGAACGCAGTTTGTCAGTTACAGCATTGCCGTGCAAAGAGCGGAGAGTGGAACCAGCGCAGCTCAGCGTGCGCTCTGGAAAGAGCGGAGAGTGGAACGCAGTTTGTCAGCAGCATCAGCGTGCGCTCTGAAAGAGCGAGAGTGAAACGGCAGTTTGTCAGTTACAGAGCAGCGTGCGCTCTGAAAGAGCGGAAAGACAGCGGAGATGGGTGGAACGCAAGCTTGTCAGTTAGGCAGACAGCGGCGCCGGAAAGAGCGGGAGAGTGGAAACTGGTGTTTGTCGTTACAGACATGCGCGCTTGAAAGAGCGGAGAGGAACGGCAGTTTGTCAGTTATAAGACAGCGTACGCTTTCTTCGGAGAGCGGGAGAGTGGAACGGCAAGCCGGTTTCGGGCCATAGTGACAGCGTGCGCTTCTGGAAAGAGCGGAGTGGAACGCAGTTTGTCAGTTACAGCATCAGCGCAGCTTCTGAAAGAGCTGGAGAGTGGAACGCGTTTGTCAGTTACAGCATCAGCGTGCGCTTCTGAAAGAGCGCCGGAGAGTGGAACGGCAGTTTGCCAGTTACAGACAAGGCATATTTGAAAGAGCGGGAGAGAACAGTTTGCCAGCTAGCACATGCGGCGCTGGAAAGAGCGGGAGAGGGAATGCAGTTAGCTGTTACAGACACAAAAGCTTCGGAAAGAGCGGGAGAGTGGAACGGCAGTTTGTCAGTTACAGCATCAAAAGCTTCTTGGAAAGAGCGGAGAGTGGAACGGCAGTTTGTCAGTTACAGCATCAGCGTGCGCTCTGGAAAGAGCGGGAGAGTGGAACGGCAGTTTGCCAGTTACAGCATCAGCGCTGCGCTTCTGGAAAGAGCGGAGAGTGGAACGGCAGTTTGCCAGTTACAGCATCAGCGTGCGCTCTGGAAAGAGCGGGAGAGTGGAACGGCAGTTTGTCAGTTACAGCATCAGCGCAGCGCTCTGGAAAGAGCGGAGAGTGGAACGCAGTTTGTCAGTTACAGCATCAGCGCAGCGCTCTGAAAGAGCGGGAGTGGAACGGCAGTTTGTCAGTTACAGCATCAGCGTGCGCTCTGGAAAGAGCGGGAGAGTGGAACGGCAGTTTGTCAGTTACAGTATCAGCGTAGCGCTTGGAAAGAGCGGGAGAGTGGAACGGCAGTTTGTCAGTTACAGCATCAGCGTGCGCTCTGGAAAGAGCGGGAGAGTGGAACGGCAGTTTGTCAGTTACAGCATCAGCGTGGCGCTCTGGAAAGAGCGGGAGAGCGGAACGGCAGTTTGTCAGTTACAGCATCAGCGTGCGCTCTGGAAAGAGCGGAGAGTGGAACGGCAGTTTGTCAGTTACAGCATCAGCGCGGCGTCTGGAAAGAGCGGGAGAGTGGAACGGCAGTTTGCCAGTTACAGCATCAGCGTGCGCTCCTGGGAAAGAGCGGGAGAGTGGAACGGCAGTTTGCCAGTTACAGCATCAGCGTGCGCTCTGGAAAGAGCGGGAGAGTGGAACGGCAGTTTGTCAGTTACAGCATCAGCGCGAGGCCTGGAAAGAGCGGAGAGTGGAACGGCAGTTTGTCAGTTACAGCATCACAGCGTGCGCTCTGAAAGAGCGGGAGAGTGGAACGGCAGTTTGTCAGTTACAGCATCAGCGTGCGCTTCTGGAAAGAGCGGGAGAGTGGAACGGCAGTTTGTCAGATTGACAGCATCAGCGTGCGCTCTGGAAAGAGCGGGAGAGCGGAACGGCAGTTTGTCA
>NW_027038455.1:0-31175 GCF_034236695.1 Oncorhynchus nerka
TTATGGATCCCCATTAGTTCCTGCCAAGGCAGCAGCTACTCTTCCTGGGGTTTATTATGGATCCCCGTTAGTTCCTGTCAAGGCAGCAGCTACTCTTCCTGGGGTTTATTATGGATCCCCGTTAGTTCCTGTCAAGGCAGCAGCTACTCTTCCTGGGGTTTATTATGGATCCCCGTTAGTTCCTGCCAAGGCAGCAGCTACTCTTCCTGGGGTTTATTATGGATCCCCGTTACTTCCTGCCAAGGCAGCAGCTACTCTTCCTGGGGTTTATTATGGATCCCCGTTAGTTCCTGTCAAGACAGCAGATACTCTTCCTGGGGTTTATTATGGATCCCCGTTAGTTCCTGCCAAGGCAGCAGCTACTCTTCCTGGGGTTTATTATGGATCCCCATTAGTTCCTGCAAAGGCAGCAGCTACTCTTCCTGGGGTTTATTATGGATCCCCGTTAGTTCCTGTCAAGACAGCAGCTACTCTTCCTGGGGTTTAGTATGGATCCCCATTAGTTCCTGCCAAGGCAGCAGCTACTCTTCCTGGGGTTTATTATGGATCCCCATTAGTTCCTGCCAAGGCAGCAGCTACTCTTCCTGGGGTTTATTATGGATCCCCATTAGTTCCTGACAAAGCAGCAGCTACTCTTCCTGGGGTTTATTATGGATCCCCGTTAGTTCCTGTCAAGACAGCAGCTAATCTTCCTGGGGTTTAGTATGGATCCCCATTAGTTCCTGCCAAGGCAGCAGCTACTCTTCCTGGGGTTTATTATGGATCCCCATTAGTTCCTGCCAAGGCAGCAGCTACTCTTCCTGGGGTTTATTATGGATCCCCATTAGTTCCTGACAAAGCAGCAGCTACTCTTCCTGGGGTTTATTATGGATCCCCGTTAGTTCCTGCCAAGGCAGCAGCTACTCTTCCTGGGTTTATTATGGATCCCGTTAGTTCCTGCCAAGGCAGCAGCTACTCTTCCTGGGGTTTATTATGGATCCCCATTAGTTCCTGCCAAGGCAGCAGCTACTCTTATTGGGGATTATTATGGATCCCCGTTAGTTCCTGCCAAGGCAGCAGCTACTCTTCCAGAGGTTTATTATGGATCCCCGTTAGTTCCTGCCAAGGCAGCAGCTACTCTTCCTGGGGTTTATTATGGATCCCCGTTAGTTCCTGCCAAGGCAGCAGCTACTCTTCCTGGGGTTTATTATGGATCCCCGTTAGTTCCTGTCAAGACAGCAGATACTCTTCCTGGGGTTTATCATGGATCCCCATTAGTTCCTGCCAAGGCAGCAGCTACTCTTCCTGGGGTTTATTATGGATCCCCGTTAGTTCCTGTCAAGACAGCAGATACTCTTCCTGGGGTTTATCATGGATTCCTGTTAGTTCCTGCCAAGGCAGCAGCTACTCTTCCTGGGGTTTATTATGGATCCTCGCGTTCCTGCCACAGCAGCTACTCTTCCTGGGGTTTATTATGGATCCCCATTAGTTCCTGCAAAGGCAGCAGCTACTCTTCCTGGTGTTTATTATGGATCCCCATTAGTTCCTGCCAAGGCAGCAGCTACTCTTCCTGGTGTTTATTATGGATCCCCATTAGTTCCTGCCAAGGCAGCAGGTACTCTTCCTGGGGTTTATTATGGATCCCCATTAGTTCCTGCCAAGGGAGCAGCTACTCTACCGGGGGTTTATTATGGATCCCCATTAGTTCCTGCCAAGGCAGCAGCTACTCTTCCTGGGGTTTAGTATGGATCCCCATTAGTTCCTGCCAAGGCAGCAGCTACTCTTCCTGGGTTTATTATGGATCCCGTTAGTTTCCTGCCAAGACAGCTACTCTTCCTGGGGGTTTAGTATGGATCCCATTAGTTCCTGACAAAGCAGCAGCTACTCTTCCTGGGTTTATTATGGATCCCCGTTAGTTCCTGCCAAGGCAGCAGCTACTCTTCCTGGGTTTATTATGGATCCCGTTAGTTCCTGCCAAGGCAGCAGCTACTCTTCCTGGGGTTTATTATGGATCCTCGTTAGTTTCCTGCCAAGGCAGCAGCTACTCTTATTGGGGATTATTATGGTTCCCCGTTAGTTCTGCCAAGGCAGCAGCTACTCTTCCAGAGGTTTATTATGGATCCCCGTTAGTTTCTGCCAAGGCAGCAGCTACTCTTCCTGGGGTTTATTATGGATCCCGTTGGTTCCTGCCAAGGCAGCAGCTACTCTTCCTGGGGTTTATTATGGATCCCCATTAGTTCCTGCCAAGGCAGCAGCTACTCTTCCTGGTGTTTATGGATCCCATTAGTTCCCTGCCAAGGCAGCAGCTACTCTTCCTGGTGTTTATTATGGATCCCCATTAGTTCCTGCCAAGGCAGCAGCTACTCTTCCTGGGTTTATTATGGATCCCTATTAGCCCCTGCCAAGGGAGCAGCTACTCTACCGGGGTTTATTATGGATCCCCAATAGTTCCTGCCAAGGCAGCAGCTACTCTTCCTGGGGTTTAGTATGGATCCCCATTAGTTCCTGCCAAGGCAGCAACTACTCTTCCTGGGGTTTATTATGGATCCCCATTAGTTCCTGCCAAGGCAGCAGCTACTCTTCCTGGGTTTATTATGGATCCGTTAGTTTCTGCCAAGGCAGCAGCTACTCTTCCTGGGGTTTATTATGGATCCCCGTTAGTTCCTGCCAAGGCAGCAGCTACTCTTCCTGGGGTTTATTATGGATCCCCATTAGTTCCTGCCAAGGCAGCAGCTACTCTTCCTGGGTTTATTATGGATCCCCGTTAGTTCCTGCCAAGGAAGCAGCTACTCTTATTGGGGTTTATTATGGATCCCCGTTAGTTCCTGCCAAGGCAGCAGCTACTCTTATTGGGGTTTATTATGGATCCCCGTTAGTTCCTGCCAAGCAGCAGCTACTCTTCCTGGGGTTTTATTATGGATCCCTATTAGTTCCTGCAAAGGCAGCAGCTACTCTTCCTGGGGTTTATTATGGATCCCCATTAGTTCCTGCCAAGGCAGCAGCTACTCTTCCCGGGGTTTATTATGGATCCCCGTTACTTCCTGCCAAGGCAGCAGCTACTCTTCCTGGGGTTTATTATGTTTCCCCGTTAGTTCCTAACAAGGCAGCAGCTACTCTTCCTGGGGTTTATTATGGATCCCCGTTAGTTCCTGTCAAGACAGCAGATACTCTTCCTGGGGTTTATCATGGATCCCCATTAGTTCCTGCCAAGGCAGCAGCTACTCTTCCTGGGGTTTATCATGGATCCCCATTAGTTCCTGCCAAGGCAGCAGCTACTCTTCCTGGGGTTTATTATGGATCCCCGTTAGTTCCTGCCAAGGCAGCAGCTACTCTTCCTGGGGTTTATTATGGATCCCCATTAGTTCCTGACAAAGCAGCAGCTACTCTTCCTGGGGTTTATTATGGATCCCCGTTAGTTCCTGCCAAGGCAGCAGCTACTCTTCCTGGGTTTATTATGGATCCCCGTTAGTTCCTGCCAAGGCAGCAGCTACTCTTCCTGGGGTTTATTATGGATCCCCATTAGTTCCTGCCAAGGCAGCAGCTACTCTTATTGGGGATTATTATGGATCCCCGTTAGTTCCTGCCAAGGCAGCAGCTACTCTTCCAGAGGTTTATTATGGATCCCCGTTAGTTCCTGCCAAGGCAGCAGCTACTCTTCCTGGGGTTTATTATGGATCCCCGTTAGTTCCTGCCAAGGCAGCAGCTACTCTTCCTGGGGTTTATTATGGATCCCCGTTAGTTCCTGTCAAGACAGCAGATACTCTTCCTGGGGTTTATCATGGATCCCCATTAGTTCCTGCCAAGGCAGCAGCTACTCTTCCTGGGGTTTATTATGGATCCCCGTTAGTTCCTGTCAAGACAGCAGATACTCTTCCTGGGGTTTATCATGGATTCCTGTTAGTTCCTGCCAAGGCAGCAGCTACTCTTCCTGGGGTTTATTATGGATCCCCGTTAGTTCCTGCCAAGGCAGCAGCTACTCTTCCTGGGGTTTATTATGGATCCCCGTTAGTTCCTGCAAAGGCAGCAGCTACTCTTCCTGGGGTTTATTATGGATCCCCGTTAGTTCCTGCCAAGGCAGCAGCTACTCTTCCTGGTGTTTATTATGGATCCCCATTAGTTCCTGCCAAGGCAGCAGCTACTCTTCCTGGTGTTTATTATGGATCCCCATTAGTTCCTGCCAAGGCAGCAGCTACTCTTCCTGGGTTTATTATGGATCCCCATTAGTTCCTGCCAAGGGAGCAGCTACTCTACCGGGGGTTTATTATGGATCCCCAATAGTTCCTGCCAAGGCAGCAGCTACTCTTCCTGGGGTTTAGTATGGATCCCCATTAGTTCCTGCCAAGGCAGCAACTACTCTTCCTGGGGTTTATTATGGATCCCCATTAGTTCCTGCCAAGGCAGCAGCTACTCTTCCTGGGTTTATTATGGATCCCCGTTAGTTCCTGCCAAGGCAGCAGCTACTCTTCCTGGGGTTTATTATGGATCCCGTTAGTTCCTGCCAAGCAGCAGCTACTCTTCCTGGGGTTTATTATGATCCCCATTAGTTCCTGCCAAGGCAGCAGCTACTCTTCCTGGGTTTATTATGGATCCCCGTTAGTTTCTGCCAAGGAAGCAGCTACTCTTATTGGGGTTTATTGGGATCCTCGTTAGTTCCTGCCAAGGCAGCAGCTACTCTTATTGGGGTTTATTATGGATCCCCGTTAGTTCCTGCCAAGGCAGCAGCTACTCTTCTGGGGTTTATTATGGATCCTATTAGTTCCTGCAAAGGCAGCAGCTACTCTTCCTGGGGTTTATTATGGATCCCCATTAGTTCCTGCCAAGGCAGCAGCTACTCTTCCTGGGGTTTATTATGGATCCCCGTTACTTCCTGCCAAGGCAGCAGCTACTCTTCCTGGGGTTTATTATGGATCCCCGTTAGTTCCTAACAAAAGCAGCAGCTACTCTTCCTGGGGTTTATTATGGATCCCCGTTAGTTCCTGTCAAGACAGCAGATACTCTTCCTGGGGTTTATCATGGATCCCCATTAGTTCCTGCCAAGGCAGCAGCTACTCTTCCTGGGGTTTATCATGGATCCCCATTAGTTCCTGCCAAGGCAGCAGCTACTCTTCCTGGGTTTATTATGGATCCCCGTTAGTTCCTGCCAAGGCAGCAGCTACTCTTCCTGGGGTTTATTATGGATCCCCATTAGTTCCTGACAGCAGCAGCTACTCTTCCTGGGGTTTATTATGGATCCTCAGGGTTTTCCTGCCAAGGCAGCAGCTACTCTTCCTGGGTTTATTATGGATCCGTTAGTTCTTGCCAAGGCAGCAGCTACTCTTCCTGGGGTTTATTATGGATCCCCATTAGTTTCCTGCCAAGGCAGCAGCTACTCTTATTGGGGATTATGGGATCCCGTTAGTTCCTGCCAAGCAGCAGCTACTCTTCCAGAGGTTTATTATGGATCCCCGTTAGTTCCTGCCAAGGCAGCAGCTACTCTTCCTGGGGTTTATTATGGATCCCCGTTAGTTCCTGCCAAGGCAGCAGCTACTCTTCCTGGGGTTTATTATGGATCCCCGTTAGTTCTCCTGTCAAGACAGCAGATACTCTTCCTGGGGTTTATCATGGATCCCCCCATTAGTTCCTGCCAAGGCAGCAGCTACTCTTCCTGGGGTTTATTATGGATCCCCGTTAGTTCCTGTCAAGACAGCAGATACTCTTCCTGGGGTTTATCATGGATTCCTGTTGTTCCTGCCAAGGCAGCAGCTACTCTTCCTGGGTTTATTATGGATCCCCGTTAGTTCCTGCCAAGGCAGCAGCTACTCTTCCTGGGGTTTATTATGGATCCCCATTAGTTCCCAAAAGGCAGCAGCTACTCTTCCTGGTGTTTATTATGGATCCCCATTAGTTCCTGCCAAGGCAGCAGCTACTCTTCCTGGTGTTTATTATGGATCCCCATTAGTTCCTGCCAAGGCAGCAGGTACTCTTCCTGGGGTTTATTATGGATCCCCATTAGTTCCTGCCAAGGGAGCAGCTACTCTACCGGGGGTTTATTATGGATCCCCATTAGTTCCTGCCAAGGCAGCAGCTACTCTTCCTGGGGTTTAGTATGGATCCCCATTAGTTCCTGCCAAGGCAGCAGCTACTCTTCCTGGGTTTATTATGGATCCCCGTTAGTTCCTGCCAAGACAGCAGCTACTCTTCCTGGGGTTTAGTATGGATCCCCATTAGTTCCTGACAAAGCAGCAGCTACTCTTCCTGGGGTTTATTATGGATCCCCGTTAGTTCCTGCCAAGGCAGCAGCTACTCTTCCTGGGTTTATTATGGATCCCCGTTAGTTCCTGCCAAGGCAGCAGCTACTCTACCGGGGGTTTATTATGGATCCCCATTAGTTCCTGCCAAGGCAGCAGCTACTCTTCCTGGGGTTTAGTATGGATCCCCATTAGTTCCTGCCAAGGCAGCAGCTACTCTTCCTGGGTTTATTATGGATCCCCGTTAGTTCCTGCCAAGACAGCAGCTACTCTTCCTGGGGTTTAGTATGGATCCCCATTAGTTCCTGACAAAGCAGCAGCTACTCTTCCTGGGGTTTATTATGATCCCCGTTCTCTGCCAAGGCAGCAGCTACTCTTCCTGGGTTTATTATGGATCCCCGTTAGTTCCTGCCAAGGCAGCAGCTACTCTTCCTGGGGTTTATTATGGATCCCCGTTAGTTCCTGCCAAGGCAGCAGCTACTCTTATTGGGGATTATTATGGTTCCCAATTTAGTTCCTGCCAAGGCAGCAGCTACTCTTCCAGAGGTTTATTATGGATCCCCGTTAGTTTCTGCCAAGGCAGCAGCTACTCTTCCTGGGGTTTATTATGGATCCCCGTTAGTTCACCAAGGCAGCAGCTACTCTTCCTGGGGTTTATTATGGATCCCCGTTAGTTCCTGCCAAGGCAGCAGCTACTCTTCCTGGTGTTTATTATGGATCCCCATTAGTTCCTGCCAAGGCAGCAGCTACATTTTCCTGGTGTTTATTATGGATCCCCATTAGTTCCTGCCAAGGCAGCAGCTACTCTTCCTGGGTTTATTATGGATCCCCATTAGTTCCTGCCAAGGAGCAGCTACTCTACCGGGGTTTTATTATGGATCCCCAATAGTTCCTGCCAAGGCAGCAGCTACTCTTCCTGGGGTTTAGTATGGATCCCAGCATTGTTCTGCCAAGGCAACTACTCTTCCTGGGGTTTATTATGGATCCCCATTAGTTTCCTGCCAAGGCAGCAGCTACTCTTCCTGGGTTTATTATGGATCCCGTCAGTTCCTGCCAAGGCAGCAGCTACTCTTCCTGGGGTTTATTATGGATCCCCGTTAGTTCCTGCCAAGGCAGCAGCTACTCTTCCTGGGGTTTATTAGGATCCCCATTAGTTCCTGCCAAGGCAGCAGCTACTCTTCCTGGGTTTATTATGGATCCCCGTTAGTTCCTGCCAAGGAAGCAGCTACTCTTATTGCCAGTTTATTATGGATCCCGTTAGTTCCTGCCAAGGCAGCAGCTACTCTTATTGGGGTTTATTATGGATCCGTTAGTTCCTGCCAAGGCAGCAGCTACTCTTCCTGGGGTTTATTATGGATCCCTATTAGTTCCTGCAAGGCAGCAGCTACTCTTCCTGGGGTTTATTATGGATCCCCATTTAGTTCCTGCCAAGGCAGCAGCTACTCTTCCTGGGGTTTATTATGGATCCCGTTACTTCCTGCCAAGGCAGCTACTCTTCCTGGGGTTTATTATGGATCCCCGTTAGTTCCTAACAAGGCAGCAGCTACTCTTCCTGGGGTTTATTATGGGATCCCCGTTAGTTCCTGTCAAGACAGCAGATACTCTTCCTGGGGTTTATCATGGATCCCCATTAGTTCCTGCCAAGGCAGCAGCTACTCTTCCTGGGGTTTATCATGGATCCCCATTAGTTCCTGCCAAGGCAGCAGCTACTCTTCCTGGGGTTTATTATGGATCCCCGTTAGTTCCTGCCAAGGCAGCAGCTACTCTTCCTGGGGTTTATTATGGATCCCCATGGATTTCCTGCCAAGGCAGCAGCTACTCTTCCTGGGGGTTTATTGCGGATCCCCATTAGTTCCTGCCAAGGCAGCAGCTACTCTTCCTGGGATTTATTATGGATCCCCGTTAGTTCCTGCCAAGGCAGCAGCTACTCTTCCTGGGTTTATTAATGATCCCCATTAGTTCCTGCCAAGGCAGCAGCTACACTTCCTGGGGTTTATTACGGATCCCCATTAGTTCCTGCCAAGGCAGCAGCTACTCTTCCTGTGGTTTATTACCGATCCCCATTAGTTCCTGCCAAGGCAGCAGCTACTCTTCCTGGGGTTTATTACGGATCCCCAGGTTTAGTTCCTGCCAAGGCAGCAGCTACTCTTCCTGGGATTATGGATCCCCGTTAGTTCCTGTCAAGGCTGCAGCTACTCTTCCTGGGGTTTATTATGGATCCCCCGTTAGTTCCTGTCAAGGCAGCAGCTACTCTTCCTGGGGTTTATTATGGATCTCCATTAGTTCCTGCCAAGCAGCAGCTACTCTTCTGGGGTTTATTATGGATCCCCATTAGTTCCTGCCAAGGCAGCAGCTACTCTTCCTGTGGTTTATTATGGATCCCCATAAGTTCCTGCCAAGGCAGCAGCTACTCTTCTTGGGGTTTATTATGGATCCCCATTAGTTCCTGCCAAGGCAGCAGCTACTCTTCCTGTGGTTTATTATGGATCCCCATAAGTTCCTGCCAAGGCAGCAGCTACTCTTCCTGGTGTTTATTATGGATCCCCATTAGTTCCTGCCAAGGCAGCAGCTACTCTTCCTGGGTTTATTATGGATCCCCGTTAGTTCCTGCCAAGGAAGCAGCTACTCTTATTGGGGTTTATTATGGATCCCCGTTAGTTCCTGCCAAGGCAGCAGCTACTCTTATTGGGGTTTATTATGGATCCCCGTTAGTTCCTGCCAAGGCAGCAGCTACTCTTCCTGGGGTTTATTATGGATCCCTATTAGTTCCTGCAAAGGCAGCAGCTACTCTTCCTGGGGTTTATTATGGATCCCCATTAGTTCCTGCCAAGGCAGCAGCTACTCTTCCTGGGGTTTATTATGGATCCCTCGTTACTTCCTGCCAAGGCAGCTACTCTTCCTGGGGTTTATTATGGATCCCGTTAGTTCCTAACAAGGCAGCAGCTACTCTTCCTGGGGTTTATTATGGATCTCCGTTAGTTCCTGTCAAGACAGCAGATACTCTTCCTGGGGTTTATCATGGATCCCCATTAGTTCCTGCCAAGGCAGCAGCTACTCTTCCTGGGGTTTATCATGGATCCCCATTAGTTCCTGCCAAGGCAGCAGCTACTCTTCCTGGGGTTTATTATGGATCCCCGTTAGTTCCTGCCTGGGGTTTAAGGCAGCAGCTACTCTTCCTGGGGGTTTATTATGGATCCCTGCTAGTTCCTGCCAAGGCAGCAGCTACTCTTCCTGGGGTTTATTATGGATCCCCATTAGTTCCTGCCAAGGCAGCAGCTACTCTTCCTGGGGTTTATTATGGATCCCTGTTAGTTCCTGCCAAGGCAGCAGCTACTCTTCCTGGGTTTATTAATGATCCCCATTAGTTCCTGCCAAGGCAGCAGCTACACTTCCTGGGGTTTATTATGGATCCCCATTAGTTCCTGCCAAGGCAGCAGCTACTCTTCCTGTGGTTTATTATGATCCCCATTAGTTCCTGCCAAGCAGCAGCTACTCTTCCTGGGGTTTATTACGGATCCCCATTAGTTCCTGCCAAGGCAGCAGCTACTCTTCCTGGGGTTTATTATGGATCCCGTTAGTTCCTGTCAAGGCTGCAGCTACTCTTCCTGGGGTTTATTATGGATCCCCTGTTAGTTCCTGTCAAGGCAGCAGCTACTCTTCCTGGGGTTTATTATGGATCTCCATTAGTTCCTGCCAAGGCAGCAGCTACTCTTCTGGGGTTTATTATGGATCCCCATTGCAAAGGCAGCAGCTACCTTTCCTGCCAAGGCAGCAGCTACTCTTCCTGTGGCTTTATTATGGATCCCCATTAGTTCCTGCCAAGGCAGCAGCTACTCTTCCTGGTGTTTATTATGGATCCCCATTAGTTCCTGCAAAGGCAGCAGCTACTCTTCCTGGGGTTTTTATGATTGCCAAGGAAGCAGCTCCCCGTTAGTTCCTGACAAGACAGCAGCTACTCTTCCTGGGTTTATTATGGATCCCCATTAGTTCCTGCCAAGGCAGCAGCTACTCTTCCTGGGGTTTATTATGGATCCCCGTTAGTTCCTGCCAAGGCAGCAGCTACTCTTCCTGGGGTTTAGTATGGATCCCCATTAGTTCCTGCCAAGGCAGCAGCTACTCTTCCTGCCAAGGCAGGCTTATTATGGATCCCCGTTAGTTCCTGCCAAGGCAGCAGCTACTCTTCCTGGGGTTTATTATGGATCCCCATTAGTTCCTGACAAAGCAGCTACTCTTCCTGGGGTTTATTATGGATCCCCGTTAGTTCCTGCCAAGGCAGCAGCTACTCTTCCGGGTTTATTATGGATCCTTCCTGGGTTTATTATGGTTCCTGCCAAGGCAGCAGCTACTCTTCCTGGGGTTTATTATGGATCCCCATTAGTTCCTGCCAAGGCAGCAGCTACTCTTATTGGGGATTATTATGGATCCCCGTTAGTTCCTGCCAAGGCAGCAGCTACTCTTCCAGAGGTTTATTATGGATCCCCGTTAGTTTCTGCCAAGGCAGCAGCTACTCTTCCTGGGGTTTATTATGGATCCCCGTTAGTTCCTGCCAAGGCAGCAGCTACTCTTCCTGGGGTTTATTATGGATCCCCATTAGTTCCTGCCAAGGCAGCAGCTACTCTTCCTGGTGTTTATTATGGATCCCCATTAGTTCCTGCCAAGGCAGCAGCTACTCTTCCTGGTGTTTATTATGGATCCCCATTAGTTCCTGCCAAGGCAGCAGCTACTCTTCCTGGGTTTATTATGGATCCCCATTAGTTCCTGCCAAGGGAGCAGCTACTCTACCGGGGGTTTATTATGGAACCCCAATAGTTCCTGCCAAGGCAGCAGCTACTCTTCCTGGGGTTTAGTATGGATCCCCATTAGTTCCTGCCAAGGCAGCAACTACTCTTCCTGGGGTTTATTATGGATCCCCATTAGTTCCTGCCAAGGCAGCAGCTACTCTTCCTGGGTTTATTATGGATCCCCGTTAGTTCCTGCCAAGGCAGCAGCTACTCTTCCTGGGGTTTATTATGGATCCCCGTTAGTTCCTGCCAAGGCAGCAGCTACTCTTCCTGGGGTTTATTATGGATCCCCATTAGTTCCTGCCAAGGCAGCAGCTACTCTTCCTGGGTTTATTATGGATCCCCGTTAGTTCCTGCCAAGGAAGCAGCTACTCTTATTGGGGTTTATTATGGATCCCCGTTAGTTCCTGCCAAGGCAGCAGCTACTCTTCCTGGGGTTTATTATGGATCCCCATTAGTTCCTGCCAAGGCAGCAGCTACTCTTCCTGGGGTTTATTATGGATCCCCGTTAGTTCCTGTCAAGACAGCAGATACTCTTCCTGGGGTTTATCATGGATTCCTGTTAGTTCCTGCCAAGGCAGCAGCTACTCTTCCTGGGGTTTATTATGGATCCCCGTTAGTTCCTGCCAAGGCAGCAGCTACTCTTCCTGGGGTTTATTATGGATCCCCATTAGTTCCTGCAAAGGCAGCAGCTACTCTTCCTGGTGTTTATTATGGATCCCCATTAGTTCCTGCCAAGGCAGCAGCTACTCTTCCTGGTGTTTATTATGGATCCCCATTAGTTCCTGCCAAGGCAGCAGGTACTCTTCCTGGGGTTTATTATGGATCCCCATTAGTTCCTGCCAAGGGAGCAGCTACTCTACCGGGGGTTTATTATGGATCCCCATTAGTTCCTGCCAAGGCAGCAGCTACTCTTCCTGGGGTTTAGTATGGATCCCCATTAGTTCCTGCCAAGGCAGCAGCTACTCTTCCTGGGTTTATTATGGATCCCCGTTAGTTCCTGCCAAGACAGCAGCTACTCTTCCTGGGGTTTAGTATGGATCCCCATTAGTTCCTGACAAAGCAGCAGCTACTCTTCCTGGGGTTTATTATGGATCCCCGTTAGTTCCTGCCAAGGCAGCAGCTACTCTTCCTGGGTTTATTATGGATCCCCGTTAGTTCCTGCCAAGGCAGCAGCTACTCTTCCTGGGGTTTATTATGGATCCCCATTAGTTCCTGCCAAGGCAGCAGCTACTCTTCCTGGGGTTTAGTATGGATCCCCATTAGTTCCTGCCAAGGCAGCAGCTACTCTTCCTGGGTTTATTATGGATCCCCGTTAGTTCCTGCCAAGACAGCAGCTACTCTTCCTGGGGTTTAGTATGGATCCCCATTAGTTCCTGACAAAGCAGCAGCTACTCTTCCTGGGGTTTATTATGGATCCCCGTTAGTTCCTGCCAAGGCAGCAGCTACTCTTCCTGGGTTTATTATGGATCCCCGTTAGTTCCTGCCAAGGCAGCAGCTACTCTTCCTGGGGTTTATTATGGATCCCCGTTAGTTCCTGCCAAGGCAGCAGCTACTCTTATTGGGGATTATTATGGTTCCCCGTTAGTTCCTGCCAAGGCAGCAGCTACTCTTCCAGAGGTTTATTATGGATCCCCGTTAGTTTCTGCCAAGGCAGCAGCTACTCTTCCTGGGGTTTATTATGGATCCCCGTTAGTTCCTGCCAAGGCAGCAGCTACTCTTCCTGGGGTTTATTATGGATCCCCGTTAGTTCCTGCCAAGGCAGCAGCTACTCTTCCTGGTGTTTATTATGGATCCCCATTAGTTCCTGCCAAGGCAGCAGCTACTCTTCCTGGTGTTTATTATGGATCCCCATTAGTTCCTGCCAAGGCAGCAGCTACTCTTCCTGGGTTTATTATGGATCCCCATTAGTTCCTGCCAAGGGAGCAGCTACTCTACCGGGGGTTTATTATGGATCCCCAATAGTTCCTGCCAAGGCAGCAGCTACTCTTCCTGGGGTTTAGTATGGATCCCCATTAGTTCCTGCCAAGGCAGCAACTACTCTTCCTGGGGTTTATTATGGATCCCCATTAGTTCCTGCCAAGGCAGCAGCTACTCTTCCTGGGTTTATTATGGATCCCCGTTAGTTCCTGCCAAGGCAGCAGCTACTCTTCCTGGGGTTTATTATGGATCCCCGTTAGTTCCTGCCAAGGCAGCAGCTACTCTTCCTGGGGTTTATTATGGATCCCCATTAGTTCCTGCCAAGGCAGCAGCTACTCTTCCTGGGTTTATTATGGATCCCCGTTAGTTCCTGCCAAGGAAGCAGCTACTCTTATTGGGGTTTATTATGGATCCCCGTTAGTTCCTGCCAAGGCAGCAGCTACTCTTATTGGGGTTTATTATGGATCCCCGTTAGTTCCTGCCAAGGCAGCAGCTACTCTTCCTGGGGTTTATTATGGATCCCTATTAGTTCCTGCAAAGGCAGCAGCTACTCTTCCTGGGGTTTATTATGGATCCCCATTAGTTCCTGCCAAGGCAGCAGCTACTCTTCCTGGGGTTTATTATGGATCCCCGTTACTTCCTGCCAAGGCAGCAGCTACTCTTCCTGGGGTTTATTATGGATCCCCGTTAGTTCCTAACAAGGCAGCAGCTACTCTTCCTGGGGTTTATTATGGATCCCCGTTAGTTCCTGTCAAGACAGCAGATACTCTTCCTGGGGTTTATCATGGATCCCCATTAGTTCCTGCCAAGGCAGCAGCTACTCTTCCTGGGGTTTATCATGGATCCCCATTAGTTCCTGCCAAGGCAGCAGCTACTCTTCCTGGGGTTTATTATGGATCCCCGTTAGTTCCTGCCAAGGCAGCAGCTACTCTTCCTGGGGTTTATTATGGATCCCCGTTAGTTCCTGCCAAGGCAGCAGCTACTCTTCCTGGGGTTTATTATGGATCCCCATTAGTTCCTGCCAAGGCAGCAGCTACTCTTCCTGGGATTTATTATGGATCCCCGTTAGTTCCTGCCAAGGCAGCAGCTACTCTTCCTGGGTTTATTAATGATCCCCATTAGTTCCTGCCAAGGCAGCAGCTACACTTCCTGGGGTTTATTACGGATCCCCATTAGTTCCTGCCAAGGCAGCAGCTACTCTTCCTGTGGTTTATTACCGATCCCCATTAGTTCCTGCCAAGGCAGCAGCTACTCTTCCTGGGGTTTATTACGGATCCCCATTAGTTCCTGCCAAGGCAGCAGCTACTCTTCCTGGGGTTTATTATGGATCCCCGTTAGTTCCTGTCAAGGCTGCAGCTACTCTTCCTGGGGTTTATTATGGATCCCCGTTAGTTCCTGTCAAGGCAGCAGCTACTCTTCCTGGGGTTTATTATGGATCTCCATTAGTTCCTGCCAAGGCAGCAGCTACTCTTCTTGGGGTTTATTATGGATCCCCATTAGTTCCTGCCAAGGCAGCAGCTACTCTTCCTGTGGTTTATTATGGATCCCCATAAGTTCCTGCCAAGGCAGCAGCTACTCTTCTTGGGGTTTATTATGGATCCCCATTAGTTCCTGCCAAGGCAGCAGCTACTCTTCCTGTGGTTTATTATGGATCCCCATAAGTTCCTGCCAAGGCAGCAGCTACTCTTCCTGGTGTTTATTATGGATCCCCATTAGTTCCTGCCAAGGCAGCAGCTACTCTTCCTGGGTTTATTATGGATCCCCGTTAGTTCCTGCCAAGGAAGCAGCTACTCTTATTGGGGTTTATTATGGATCCCCGTTAGTTCCTGCCAAGGCAGCAGCTACTCTTATTGGGGTTTATTATGGATCCCCGTTAGTTCCTGCCAAGGCAGCAGCTACTCTTCCTGGGGTTTATTATGGATCCCTATTAGTTCCTGCAAAGGCAGCAGCTACTCTTCCTGGGGTTTATTATGGATCCCCATTAGTTCCTGCCAAGGCAGCAGCTACTCTTCCTGGGGTTTATTATGGATCCCCGTTACTTCCTGCCAAGGCAGCAGCTACTCTTCCTGGGGTTTATTATGGATCCCCGTTAGTTCCTAACAAGGCAGCAGCTACTCTTCCTGGGGTTTATTATGGATCTCCGTTAGTTCCTGTCAAGACAGCAGATACTCTTCCTGGGGTTTATCATGGATCCCCATTAGTTCCTGCCAAGGCAGCAGCTACTCTTCCTGGGGTTTATCATGGATCCCCATTAGTTCCTGCCAAGGCAGCAGCTACTCTTCCTGGGGTTTATTATGGATCCCCGTTAGTTCCTGCCAAGGCAGCAGCTACTCTTCCTGGGGTTTATTATGGATCCCCGTTAGTTCCTGCCAAGGCAGCAGCTACTCTTCCTGGGGTTTATTATGGATCCCCATTAGTTCCTGCCAAGGCAGCAGCTACTCTTCCTGGGGTTTATTATGGATCCCTGTTAGTTCCTGCCAAGGCAGCAGCTACTCTTCCTGGGTTTATTAATGATCCCCATTAGTTCCTGCCAAGGCAGCAGCTACTCTTCCTGGGGTTTATTATGGATCTCCATTAGTTCCTGCCAAGGCAGCAGCTACTCTTCTTGGGGTTTATTATGGATCCCCATTAGTTCCTGCCAAGGCAGCAGCTACTCTTCCTGTGGTTTATTATGGATCCCCATAAGTTCCTGCCAAGGCAGCAGCTACTCTTCCTGGTGTTTATTATGGATCCCCATTAGTTCCTGCAAAGGCAGCAGCTACTCTTCCTGGGGTTTATTATGGATCCCCGTTAGTTCCTGACAAGACAGCAGCTACTCTTCCTGGGTTTATTATGGATCCCCATTAGTTCCTGCCAAGGCAGCAGCTACTCTACCGGGGGTTTATTATGGATCCCCGTTAGTTCCTGCCAAGGCAGCAGCTACTCTTCCTGGGGTTTAGTATGGATCCCCATTAGTTCCTGCCAAGGCAGCAGCTACTCTTCCTGGGTTTATTATGGATCCCCGTTAGTTCCTGCCAAGGCAGCAGCTACTCTTCCTGGGGTTTAGTATGGATCCCCATTAGTTCCTGACAAAGCAGCAGCTACTCTTCCTGGGGTTTATTATGGATCCCCGTTAGTTCCTGCCAAGGCAGCAGCTACTCTTCCTGGGTTTATTATGGATCCCCGTTAGTTCCTGCCAAGGCAGCAGCTACTCTTCCTGGGGTTTATTATGGATCCCCATTAGTTCCTGCCAAGGCAGCAGCTACTCTTATTGGGGATTATTATGGATCCCCGTTAGTTCCTGCCAAGGCAGCAGCTACTCTTCCAGAGGTTTATTATGGATCCCCGTTAGTTTCTGCCAAGGCAGCAGCTACTCTTCCTGGGGTTTATTATGGATCCCCGTTAGTTCCTGCCAAGGCAGCAGCTACTCTTCCTGGGGTTTATTATGGATCCCCATTAGTTCCTGCCAAGGCAGCAGCTACTCTTCCTGGTGTTTATTATGGATCCCCATTAGTTCCTGCCAAGGCAGCAGCTACTCTTCCTGGTGTTTATTATGGATCCCCATTAGTTCCTGCCAAGGCAGCAGCTACTCTTCCTGGGTTTATTATGGATCCCCATTAGTTCCTGCCAAGGGAGCAGCTACTCTACCGGGGGTTTATTATGGAACCCCAATAGTTCCTGCCAAGGCAGCAGCTACTCTTCCTGGGGTTTAGTATGGATCCCCATTAGTTCCTGCCAAGGCAGCAACTACTCTTCCTGGGGTTTATTATGGATCCCCATTAGTTCCTGCCAAGGCAGCAGCTACTCTTCCTGGGTTTATTATGGATCCCCGTTAGTTCCTGCCAAGGCAGCAGCTACTCTTCCTGGGGTTTATTATGGATCCCCGTTAGTTCCTGCCAAGGCAGCAGCTACTCTTCCTGGGGTTTATTATGGATCCCCATTAGTTCCTGCCAAGGCAGCAGCTACTCTTCCTGGGTTTATTATGGATCCCCGTTAGTTCCTGCCAAGGAAGCAGCTACTCTTATTGGGGTTTATTATGGATCCCCGTTAGTTCCTGCCAAGGCAGCAGCTACTCTTCCTGGGGTTTATTATGGATCCCCGTTACTTCCTGCCAAGGCAGCAGCTACTCTTCCTGGGGTTTATTATGGATCCCCGTTAGTTCCTAACAAGGCAGCAGCTACTCTTCCTGGGGTTTATTATGGATCCCCGTTAGTTCCTGTCAAGACAGCAGATACTCTTCCTGGGGTTTATCATGGATCCCCATTAGTTCCTGCCAAGGCAGCAGCTACTCTTCCTGGGGTTTATCATGGATCCCCATTAGTTCCTGCCAAGGCAGCAGCTACTCTTCCTGGGGTTTATTATGGATCCCCGTTAGTTCCTGCCAAGGCAGCAGCTACTCTTCCTGGGGTTTATTATGGATCCCCGTTAGTTCCTGCCAAGGCAGCAGCTACTCTTCCTGGGGTTCATTATGGATCCCTATTAGTTCCTGCCAAGGCAGCAGCTACTCTTCCTGGGGTTTATTATGGATCCCCATTAGTTCCTGCCAAGGCAGCAGCTACTCTTCCTGGGGTTTATTATGGATCCCCGTTAGTTCCTGCCAAGGCAGCAGCTACTCTTCCTGGGTTTATTAATGATCCCCATTAGTTCCTGCCAAGGCAGCAGCTACACTTCCTGGTGTTTATTACGGATCCCCATTAGTTCCTGCCAAGGCAGCAGCTACTCTTCCTGTGGTTTATTACCGATCCCCATTAGTTCCTGCCAAGGCAGCAGCTACTCTTCCTGGGGTTTATTACGGATCCCCATTAGTTCCTGCCAAGGCAGCAGCTACTCTTCCTGGGGTTTATTATGGATCCCCGTTAGTTCCTGCCAAGGCAGCAGCTACTCTTCCTGGGGTTTATTACGGATCCCCATTAGTTCCTGCCAAGGCAGCAGCTACTCTTCCTGGGTTTATTATGGATCCCCGTTAGTTCCTGCCAATGCAGCAGCTACTATTCCTGGGGTTTATTATGGATCCCCATTAGTTCCTGCCAAGGCAGCAGCTACTCTTCCTGGTGTTTATTATGGATCCCCGTAAGTTCCTGCCAAGCCAGCAGCTACTCTTCCTGGGGTTTATTATGGATCCCCGTTAGTTCCTGCCAAGGCAGCAGCTACTCTTCCTGGGGTTTATTAAGGATCCCCGTTAGTTCCTGTCAAGACAGCAGCTACTCTTCCTGGGGTTTATTATGGATCCCCGTTAGTTCCTGTCAAGACAGCAGATACTCTTCCTGGGGTTTATCATGGATTCCTGTTAGTTCCTGCCAAGGCAGCAGCTACTCTTCCTGGGGTTTATTACGGATCCCCATTAGTTCCTGCCAAGGCAGCAGCTACTCTTCCTGGGTTTATTATGGATCCCCGTTAGTTCCTGCCAAGGCAGCAGCTACTCTTCCTGGGGTTTATTATGGATCCCCGTTAGTTCCTGCCAAGGCAGCAGCTACTCTTCCTGCGGTTTATTATGGATCCCCATTAGTTCCTGCCAAGGCAGCAGTTCCTGCCAAGGCAGCAGCTACTCTTCCTGGGGTTTATTATTGATCCCCATTAGTTCCCGCCAAGGCAGCAGCTACTCTTCCTGGGGTCCAGCTAAATTAAGGCAGTTTATACCATTTTAAAAACACACCGTGTGCCCTCAGGCCGCTACTCCGCCACAACCACATATCTACAGTACTAAATCCATGTGTATGTATTGAGTATGTTATCGTGTGTGTGTGTGTGTGTGTATGTACAGTATGTGTCTGTGCCAATGTTTGTGTTGCTTCACAGTCCCCGCTGTTCCTTAAGGTGTGTTTTTATCTGTTTTTAAATCTAGTTTTACTGCTGCATCAGTTACTTGATGTGGAATAGAGTTCCATGTAGTCATGGCTCTATGTAGTACTGTGGAATAGAGTTCCATGTAGTCATGGCTCTATGTAGGACTGTGGAATAGAGTTCCATGTAGTCATGGCTCTATGTAGTACTGTGGAATAGAGTTCCATGTAGTCATGGCTCTATGTAGTACTGTGGAATAGAGTTCCATGTAGTCATGGTTCTATTTAGTACTGTGCGCCTCCCATAGTCTGTTCTGGACTTGGGGACTGTGAAGAGACCTCTGGTGACATGTCTTGTGGGTTATGCATGGGTGTCCGAGCTGTGTGCCAGTAGTTATGACAGACAGCTCAGTGCATTCAACATGTCAATAGCTCTCAAATAAAAGTAGTGATAAAGTCAATCTCTCCTCCACTTTGAGCCAGGAGAGATTGACATGCATATTATTAATATTAGCTCTCTGTGTACATCCAAGGGCCAGCCGTGCTGCCCTGTGCTGAGACAACTGCAATTTTCCTAAGTGCTTTTTTTGTGTCACCTGACCACACGACTGAACAGTAGTCCAGGTGCGACAAAACTAGGGCCTGTAGGACCTGCCTTGTTGATGGTGCTGTTAAGAAGGCAGAGCAGCGCTTTATTATAGACAGACTTCTCCCCATCCTAGCTACTGTTGTATCAGTATGTTTTTACCATGACAGTTTACAATCTAGTGTTACTCCAAGCAGTTCAGTCATCCCAACTCGCTCAATTTCCACATTATTCATTACAAGATTTAGTTGAGGTTTAGGGTTTAGTGAGTGTTTTGTTCCAAATATAATGCTTTTAGTTTTTGATACTTAGGACTAACTTATTCCTTGCCACCCACTCTGAAACTAACTACAGCTCTTTGTTGAGTGTTGCAGTCATTTCAGTCGCTGTAGTAGCTGACATGTATAGTGTTGAGTCAGGTTCTACAGCTGCACCATCGAGAGCATCCTGACTCCTTGCATCACCGCCTGGTATGGCAACTGCTCGGCATCTGACCGTAAGATGCTACAGAGGGTAGTGCATACGGCCCAGTTCATCACTGGGGCCAAGCTTCCTGCCATCCAGGACCTCTATACCAGGTGGTGTCAGAGGAAGGCCCCAAAAAATTGTCAGAGACTCCAGTCACCGAAGTCATAGACTGTTTCTCTCTGCTACTACACGGGAAGTGGTACCGGAGCGACAAGTCTAGGACCAAAATGCTCTTTAACAGATTCTACCCCCAAACCATAAGATTGATGAACAATTAATCAAATGGCCACCAGACTATTTACATTGACCCCCCCCCCCTCCATTTGTTTTGTACACTGCTGCTACTCGCTGTTTATTATCTATGGATAGTCACTTCACCCCCACCTACATCTGCAAATGACCTCAACGAACCTGGACCCTCGCACACTGACCCGGTTTATGGTACCCCCTTGTATATAGCCTCCACACTGACCCGGTTTATGGTACCCCCTTGTATATAGCCTCCACACTGACCCGGTTTATGGTACCCCCTGTATATAGCTTCCACACTGACCCGGTTTATGGTACCCCCTTGTATATAGCCTCCACACTGACCCGGTTTATGGTACCCCCTTGTATATAGCCTCCACACTGACCCGGTTTATGGTACCCTTGTATATAGCCTCCACACTGACCCGGTTTATGGTACCCCCTGTATATAGCCTCCACACTGACCGGTTTATGGTACCCCCTTGTATATAGCTTCCACACTGACCCGGTTTATGGTACCCCCTGTATATAGCCTCCACACTGACCCGGTTTATGGTACCCCCTTGTATATAGCCTCCACACTGACCCGGTTTATGGTACCCCTTGTATATAGCCTCCACACTGACCCGGTTTATGGTACCCCCTGTATATAGCCTCCACACTGACCCGGTTTATGGTACCCCTTGTATATAGCCTCCACACTGACCCGGTTTATGGTACCCCCTTGTATATAGCCTCCACACTGACCCGGTTTATGGTACCCCCTTGTATATAGCTTCCACACTGACCCGGTTTTTATGGTACCCTTGTATATAGCCTCCACACTGACCCGGTTTATGGTACCCCTGTATATAGCCTCCACACTGACCGGTTTATGGTACCCCCTTGTATATAGCCTCCACACTGACCCGGTTTATGGTACCCCTGTATATAGCCTCCACACTGACCCGGTTTATGGTACCCCCCTGTATATAGCCTCCACACTGACCCGGTTTATGGTACCCCCTGTATATAGCCTCCACACTGACCCGGTTTATGGTACCCCCTTGTATATAGCCTCCACACTGACCCGGTTTATGGTACCCCCTTGTATATAGCCTCCACACTGACCCGGTTTATGGTACCCCCTGTATATAGCCTCGTTATTGTTATGTTATTGTGTTACTTTTAATTATTTAATATTTTACTTTAGTTTACTTGGTAAATATTTTCTTAGCTCTTCTTGAACTTCACTGTTGGTTAAGGGCTTGTAAGTCAGCATTTCACGGTACACTTGTTGTATTCGGAGCATGTGGCAAATAAAGTTTGACTTGGATTTTTTATTTGGAATATTTACAGAGCACTCTGCCTAGGCAACCCCACAGCGCCATGGCAACCACGGATGTATTCATAACACTGTATGGTCAGTGAGCTCTGAGGTGAACGTGGTGGTAGCAGTAGGGCTGCCTTCACCTGTCACTCTTCCCCTGTATTCAACTACACTCACCTGGCTGGCTGTGTATCTGTGAAGACAGCAGGCTGTTCTTTAAGAGACCTAACCCTACTCCGGGGTGTGACTACAGAGACAGACAACAGAGGCGGCCTGTGTCCCATTTGGTACCCCCTAGCATATAGTGCACTACCTATGGCCCCTGGTCAAAAGTAGTGCACTAAATAGGGAATAGGGTGCCATTGAGGACACGTTTCGTATGACTAGACAGACACCAGAGAAACACTAAATAAGATCACAGGACATTTCTATTCCTCCCCTGGCTGACTAACATAGCTCTAATGCATTAGAAAGGTGTTGCTATGACAACTGTTCTCAGTAATCCAGTCATGTGATTAGTGTTAACAACTGGATAGCATCTCTCTTTGTGTATGTTAGCCTCCCTGAGCACCAGGAACAAACCACGGGGAGAAGAAGACTACTAGAATGTTCTAATTACACGTCCTCCTCCTGACTGTAGTCAACCTGCACCAGAAGAGGAGAGACACTACAAATTCAACATTCAAGAACAAGTTACATATCAACATTTTCTACAGACTTTCAATTGACACATAATGTGACATTAGTTATATTTCTTTGAGAAATGATGCAAAGAAAGACAATAATAATAACAACAACAACAACAACAACAATAATAATAATAATAATAATAATAATAATAATAATAATAATAATAATTAGGTGGTGCTTATAGTGTCCTATTTCACACAGCCAGGGTCTAATATTATCAACAGCAACCCTGGAGCAATTAGGGTTATGTTGCCTTGCTCAAGGGTACACTGGCAGAAGTTTCTCCTTGTCAGCTCGGTTACTGGCCCAACTCTCTAACCTCTCAGTTACCTGCCATTGCCCCTTGACGTTTCCGTAATGGATCAAATGATGAAGTTATAATAGGAATGAAGCTTGTCCAATGGGAAAAGTCAAGTCTAGTTATCCATGTCTCTGGGCAACAAGTGTCTTATCAGCCTGTGATAGGATGTCCGAACTGTCACTCAAACTCCCTGTTGTCACTCAAACGCATTAGCATAAAAACCGGGGTATAAATACGGTCCCAGTGACCCCCCTCCCGTGTCCGCTGAACGATAAGAGAGAGACCCAACCCAGAGAAACTAAAACTTAGTAACCTAACTAGCTCTACAGAAGAGACCGAACATTTCAGGATGACAGCAGCGCGTGGTCCTCAGTCCTCCTATAAGAAGTATTTTGGTGGGGAAAGGAACATGAGCCACTCGTCCTCCTACCCTCCAGCCGACAGCTGTACTCCAACCCGGTGGCGGTGCGCTCCTCTCGGGTCTCTTTCGGCCTGTCCTCCGCCACTCCGGGGTCTACGCAACCAGGACCCAGCGGCTCCGCAGCAGCGCCCGATGCCCGGCTGTCCTCCGAAACCCTGAACTTCTCTCTGTCCGACGCCGTGAACTCCGAGTTCAAGACCAACCGGACCAACGAGAAGGCTCAGATGCAGTCGCTCAACGACCGCTTCGCGAGCTATATCGAGAAGGTCCGGTTCCTCGAGCAGCAGAATAAGATCCTGCAGGCAGAGCTCGAGCAGCTACGAGGGAAGGGCACGTCCCGATCCCGCATCGGGGACCTGTACGAGGACGAGATGCGCGAGCTGCGGCGACAGGTGGACCAGCTGACGAACGAGAAGGCGCGAGTGGAAGTGCACCGGGACAACCTGTCTGATGATATAGACAGGCTCAGAGAGAAGTAAGACAATCAGTTACATGTTTACCGAATAGTTATGGAGTAATTAATGACCACGATATATCCTACACAATGAAAGTTTTATTCATTGATTTGCACCACAAGACACTTTTTACAATATACCCCATGTTTACCCATGTAGTTGTCGAGTAATTGACTACATAGAGTCAACATTATTTAATAGGGATCTAGGTGTCTATGTGATAATATTAGACCCTGGCTGTGTGATTGCGCAAGTAATGACTTTATTTTCAACAATGCATTGCGTGCTCCTAATTCGACAGGCACATCGTGAGTTAGTGAGACCATCCCAACTTCTGAATGAGCGGTGGCTGTTAAAATGACAGTTTGTTGTTGTTGCATATTGGGGTCTGATTTTACACACTTTTAATGCACTTTTAAAAGTGTTCTTGAATGTCTTGAACGGACTCTCTAACACAGATAACACAATATATTTTCCTCAGTACAGTATGTTTTGCTTTCCAGACTGCAGGAGGAGATGATGCAGCGTGAGGAATCTGAGAGTACCATGCAGAGCTTCAGAGGGTAGGACACAGCTTCATACTACCACACATCTTAGTTAAAGGGAAGTTCCCCCTTTTTTTTAACATGTGGCCTTATTTTCACTGTTTCTGTGCTTGTAGTTTTAAATATGTTGTTTCATTTGTCATTGACCTCAATGCATTATGAAAATGTTTCTAGTCACTTGTCATTGACCTCAATGCATTGTGAAAATGTTTCTAGTCACTTGTCATTGACATTTACATCATTTACATTGTGAAAATGTTTCTAGTCACTTGTCATTGACCTCAATGCATTGTGAAAATGTTTCTAGTCACTTGTCATTGACCTCAATGCATTATGAAAATGTTTCTAGTCACTTGTCATTGACCTCAATGCATTGTGAAAATGTTTCTAGTCACTTGTCATTGACCTCAATGCATTGTGAAAATGTTTCTAGTCACTTGTCATTGACCTCAATGCATTGTGAAAATGTTTCTAGTCACTTGTCATTGACCTCAATGCATTGTGAAAATGTTTCTAGTCACTTGTCATTGACCTCAATGCATTGTGAAAATGTTTCTAGTCACTTGTCATTGACCTCAATGCATTGTGAAAATGTTTCTAGTCACTTGTCATTGACCTCAATGCATTGTGAAAATGTTTCTAAAACATGTTATACAACACTCCAAACCAACTCCTATTACATCAGAAACTCATTCTGATACTGTGTCTGCACTCAATGGTAGATGTTAGTTTTCCACTGTTCCATAAATCCATGTTTGAGTTCACAACAACAAAGATGCAAATATAGATTCATGGGATTGTTTTTGTTTCTATGGGTGTAGAGACAGAATGAGATTTATTTATTTAAACATTTTAAATAATATATCCTTTGGTCCATCAAAATATCAGCAATCACACCGTGTAAATGCAGTCAAATGACCAATTCGCCCTCTTTTATTTTATTTTATTTTTATTTCACCTTTATTTCACCAGGTAGGCTAGTTGAGAACACCTTTATTTAACCAGGTAGGCTAGTTGAGAACACCTTTATTTAACCAGGTAGGCCAGTTGAGAACACCTTTATTTAACCAGGTAGGCTAGTTGAGAACAAGTTCTCATTTGCAACTGCGACCTGGCCAAGATAAAGCATAGCAGTGTGAACAGACAACACAGAGTTACACATGGAGTAAACAATTAACAAGTCAATAACACAGTAGAAAAAAGGGGAGTCTATATACATTGTGTGCAAAAGGCATGAGGAGGTAGGCGAATAATTACAATTTTGCAGATTAACACTGGAGTGATAAATGATCAGATGGTCATGTACAGGTAGAGATATTGGTGTGCAAAAGAGCAGAAAAGTAAATAAATAAAAACAGTATGGGAATGAGGTAGGTGAAAATGGGTGGGCTATTTACCAATAGACTATGTACAGCTGCAGCGATCGGTTAGCTGCTCAGATAGCAGATGTTTGAAGTTGGTGAGGGAGATAAAAGTCTCCAACTTCAGCGATTTTTGCAATTCGTTCCAGTCACAGGCAGCAGAGAACTGGAACGAAAGGCGGCCAAATGAGGTGTTGGCTTTAGGGATGATCAATGAGATACACCTGCTGGAGCGCGTGCTACGGATGGGTGTTGCCATCATGGGTGGAATGTAATTGTAACCACACTATTGAAAGCTGAGACTCTCAAGAACATGATGGTGTTCTCCGTTTTGCCCTAGGATGCCTCACAAGACTCTTAAGATGGGGCCCGGTGCCAGTTTAAAAATGAATGGAAGTATATATGGAGATAGTTTAGTGCCTAAAATAAAGGGATAAATACATGTAAATAAAAATAGTTCCCAAGTCTTATTTATTTCTCAGATAGAGGACAGACACTTCCTTTGGATTTATTGTTTTGACTATCTGTTATTCAATGTGTTTCTATGGGCTAATAATAGTAGTAATGCCAAATTCAATGTTTCATCCAATAATTCCTTTTGGAGACAGGGCCTAGACTCTAGAGGATTTTAAATATTTTTAATAATTTCATAATCCATCAACTTTTTTTCTCCGTGGGAAATCCGGTGTTTCTATGTCAAGCAGTTTTGTAATATTTCAGTCTTCTGTGACGTATATAAAGTGTAATATTGGGATGCAAACTCAACATTTTATACATTTCAACTCCATATCTGACGTGGTACAGGTGTCTTTGTTTAAGCCCAGAACCATGTGTCTGAGATGTATTCTTTTGTTTCAATGTAGATCTGTTTAAGACTACCCAGAATCACTCTGTGTGACCCTGATTTAGCCCACTGCAGTACCAGGTTATTAGAGGCCCTGATTGTTTAAATTCTAACATTAGTTATTTAAATATGTCATACAAATCTGCTAACTTATTTTGGTTTTCAAATCAAATCAAATTGTATTAATCATGTGTGTAGACCTTACAGTGAAATGCTGAATACAACAGGTATTACAGTGAAATGCTTACTTAATAGCCCCTAACTGACAGTGCAGTTTAAAAAAATACTGATGAGAATAACATATTTAAGTAACAAGTAATTAAAGAGGAGCAGTAAAAAATAGCAATATATACAGAGGGGGTTGTGGAGGCTATATACAGGGTATTACGGTACAGAGTCAATGTGGAGGTTATATACAGGGTATTACGGTACAGAGTCAATGTGGAGGCTATATACAGGGTATTACGGTACAGAGTCAATGTGGAGGCTATATACAGGGTATTACGGTACAGAGTCAATGTGGAGGCTATATACAGGGTATTACGGTACAGAGTCAATGTGGAGACTATATACAGGGGGTACCGGTACAGAGTCAATGTGGAGGCTATATACAGGGGGTACCGGTACAGAGTCAATGTGGAGGCTATATACAGGGTATTACGGTACAGAGTCAATGTGGAGGCTATATACAGGGTATTACGGTACAGAGTCAATGTGGAGGCTATATACAGGGTATTACGGTACAGAGTCAATGTGGAGGCTATATACAGGGTATTACGGTACAGAGTCAATGTGGAGGCTATATACAGGGTATTACGGTACAGAGTCAATGTGGAGACTATATACAGGGTATTACGGTACAGAGTCAATGTGGAGGCTATATACAGGGTATTACGGTACAGAGTCAATGTGGAGGCTATATACAGGGTATTACGGTACAGAGTCTACGTGGCGGCTATATACAGGGTATTACGGTACAGAGTCAATGTGGAGGCTATATACAGGGTATTACGGTACAGAGTCAATGTGGAGGCTATATACAGGGTATTACGGTACAGAGTCTACGTGGCGGCTATATACAGGGTATTACGGTACAGAGTCAATGTGGAGACAATATACAGGGTATTACGGTACAGAGTCAATGTGGAGACTATATACAAGGTATTACGGTACAGAGTCAATGTGGAGACTATATACAGGGTATTACGGTACAGAGTCAATGTGGAGGCTATATACAGGGTATTACGGTACAGAGTCAATGTGGAGACTATATACAGGGGGTACCGGTACAGAGTCAATGTGGAGGCTATATACAGGGTATTACGGTACAGAGTCAATGTGGAGGCTATATACAGGGTATTACGGTACAGAGTCAATGTGGAGGCTATATACAGGGTATTACGGTACAGAGTCAATGTGGAGGCTATATACAGGGTATTACGGTACAGAGTCAATGTGGAGGCTATATACAGGGTATTACGGTACAGAGTCAATGTGGAGACTATATACAGGGTATTACGGTACAGAGTCAATGTGGAGGCTATATACAGGGTATTACGGTACAGAGTCAATGTGGAGGCTATATACAGGGTATTACGGTACAGAGTCTACGTGGCGGCTATATACAGGGTATTACGGTACAGAGTCAATGTGGAGGCTATATACAGGGTATTACGGTACAGAGTCAATGTGGAGGCTATATACAGGGTATTACGGTACAGAGTCTACGTGGCGGCTATATACAGGGTATTACGGTACAGAGTCAATGTGGAGACAATATACAGGGTATTACGGTACAGAGTCAATGTGGAGACTATATACAAGGTATTACGGTACAGAGTCAATGTGGAGACTATATACAGGGTATTACGGTACAGAGTCAATGTGGAGGCTATATACAGGGTATTACGGTACAGAGTCAATGTGAAGGCTATATACAGGGTATTACGGTACAGAGTCAATGTGGAGACTATATACAGGGTATTACGGTACAGAGTCAATGTGGAGGCTATATACAGGGTATTACGGTACAGAGTCAATGTGAAGGCTATATACAGGGTATTACGGTACAGAGTCACTGTGGAGGCTATATACAGGGTATTACGGTACAGAGTCTACGTGGCGGCTATATACAGGGTATTACGGTACAGAGTCAATGTGGAGACTATATACAGGGTATTACGGTACAGAGTCAATGTGGAGACTATATACAGGGTATTACGGTACAGAGTCTACGTGGCGGCTATATACAGGGTATTACGGTACAGAGTCAATGTGGAGGCTATATACAGGGTATTACGGTACAGAGTCAATGTGGAGGCTATATACAGGGTATTACGGTACAGAGTCAATGTGGAGGCTATATACAGGGTATTACGGTACATAGTCAATGTGGAGGCTATATACAGGGGGTACCGGTACATGAGGCTATATACAGGGTATTACGGTACATAGTCAATGTGGAGGCTATATACAGGGTATTACGGTACAGCGTCAATGTGGAGGCTATATACAGGGTATTACGGTACATAGTCAATGTGGAGGCTATATACAGGGGGTACCGGTACATGAGGCTATATACAGGGTATTACGGTACATAGTCAATGTGGAGGCTATATACAGGGTATTACGGTACAGAGTCAATGTGGAGGCTATATACAGGGTATTACGGTACAGAGTCAATGTGGAGGCTATATACAGGGGGTACCGGTACATAGTCAATGTGGAGGCTATATACAGGGTATTACGGTACAGAGTCAATGTGGAGGCTATATACAGGGTGTTATGGTACAGAGTCAATGTGGAGGCTATATACTGGGTATTACAGTACAGAGTCAATGTGGAGGCTGTATACAGGGGGTACCGGTACAGAGTCTACGTGGCGGCTATATACAGGGTATTACGGTACATAGTCAATGTGGAGGTTATATACAGGGTATTACGGTACAGAGTCAATGTGGAGACTATATACAGGGTGTTACGGTACAGAGTCAATGTGGAGGCTATATACTGGGTATTACGGTACAGAGCCAATGTGGAGGCTATATACAGGGTATTACGGTACAGAGTCAATGTGGAGGCTAAATACAGGGTATTACGGTACAGAGTCAATGTGGAGGCTATATACAGGGGGTACCGGTACAGAGTCAATGTGGAGGCTATATACAGGGGGTACCGGTACAGAGTCAATGTGGACACTATATACAGGGGGTACCAGTACAGAGTCAATGTGGAGACTATATACAGGGGGTACCGGTACAGAGTCAATGTGGAGGCTATATACAGGGGGTACCGGTACAGAGTCAATGTGGAGGCTATATACAGGGGGTACTGGTACAGAGTCAATGTGGAGGCTATATACAGGGGGTACCGGTACAGAGTCAATGTGTAGGCTATATACAGGGGGTACCAGTACAGAGTCAATGTGGACACTATATACAGGGGGTACCGGTACAGAGTCAATGTGGAGACTATATACAGGGGGTACCGGTACAGAGTCAATGTGGAGGCTATATACAGGGTATTATAGGTACAGAGTCAATGTGGAGGCTATATACAGGGGGTACTGAGTCAATGTGGAGGCTATATACAGGGGGTACCAGTACAGAGTCAATGTGGAGGCTATATACAGGGGGTACCGGTACAGAGTCAATGTGGAGGCTATATACAGGGGGTACCGGTACAGAGTCAATATGGAGGCTATATACAGGGGGTACCGGTACAGAGTCAATGTAGAGGCTATATACAGGGGGTACCAGTACAGAGTCAATGTGGAGGCTATATACAGGGGGTACCAGTACAGAGTCAATGTGGAGGCTATATACAGGGGGTACCGGTACAGAGTCAATGTGGAGGCTATATACAGGGGGTACCGGTACAGAGTCAATGTGGAGGCTATATACAGGGGTACCGGTACAGAGTCAATGTGGAGGCTATATACAGGGGGTACCAGTACAGAGTCAATGTGGAGGCTATATACAGGGGGTACCAGTACAGAGTCAATGTGGAGGCTATATACAGGGGGTACCAGTACAGAGTCAATGTGGAGGCTATATACAGGGGATACCAGTACAGAGTCAATGTGGAGGCTATATACAGGGGATACCGGTACAGAGTCAATGTGGAGGCTATATACAGGGGGTACCGGTACAGAGTCAATGTGGAGGCTATATACAGGGTGTTACGATACAGAGTCAATGTGGAGACTATATACAGGGGGTACCGGTACAGAGTCAATGTGGAGGCTATATACAGGGTATTACGGTACAGAATCAATGTGGAGGCTATATACAGGGGGTACTGAGTCAATGTGGAGGCTATATACAGGGGGTACCAGTACAGTGTCAATGTGGAGGCTATATACAGGGGGTACCGGTACAGAGTCAATGTGGAGGCTATATACAGGGGGTACCGGTACAGAGTCAATATGGAGGCTATATACAGGGGGTACCGGTACAGAGTCAATCTGGAGGCTATATACAGGGGGTACCAGTACAGAGTCAATGTGGAGGCTATATACAGGGGGTACCGGTACAGAGTCAATATGGAGGCTATATACAGGGGGTACCGGTACAGAGTCAATGTGGAGGCTATATACAGGGGATACCGGTACAGAGTCAATGTGGAGGCTATATACAGGGGGTACCGGTACAGAGTCAATGTGGAGGCTATATACAGGGGGGGTGCACAGAGTCAATGTGGAGACTATATACAGGGGTACCGGTACAGAGTCAATGTGGAGGCTATATACAGGGGGTACCGGTACAGAGTCAATGTGGAGGCTATATACAGGGGGTACCGGTACAGAGTCAATGTGGAGGCTATATACAGGGGATACCGGTACAGAGTCAATGTGGAGGCTATATACAGGGGGTGCGGTACAGAGTCAATGTGGAAGCTATATACAGGGTGTTACGGTACAGAGTCAATGGGAGGCTATATACAGGGTGTTACGGCACAGAGTCAATGTGGAGGCTATATACAGGGTATTACGGTACAGAGTCAATGTGGAGGCTATATACAGGGGGGTACCAGTACAGAGTCAATGTGGAGGCTATATACAGGGGGTACCGGTACAGAGTCAATGTGGAGGCTATATACAGGGGGTACCGGCACAGAGTCAATGTGAGGCTATATACAGGGGGTACCGGTACAGAGTCAATGTGGAGGCTATATACAGGGGGTACCAGTACAGAGTCAATGTGGAGGCTATATACAGGGATACCGGTACAGAGTCAATGTGGAGGCTATATACAGGGGGTGCCGGTACAGAGTCAATGT